>NC_086109.1:67780806-68082624 GCF_963921235.1 Mobula hypostoma
TGTAGCCGCACCATGCGGGTGCCGTAGGTTCGTATTGTGCTGCCATTTGCGGCCCTCAAGGTGGGTCCTGGTTCTCTGTTGCGGGTGTCGTAACTCGTTGGAGGTAAGACGCTGATCTCCGCTCCGGTGTTGACCAAAAAGCGGCGTCTTGACTGCTTGTCCCAGATGTACAGGAGGCTGTCCTGATGGCCAGCTGCCGCAGCCATCAGCGGCGGCTGGCCCTGGTGTTTCCTGGGAATTTGCAGGGTGGTCTGCAGTGGTGGGCCTCTGTGCCCCACCGCTGGTGGTAGAAACACCAATGTTCGTTGGGCTCCTCACTCCCGTCGCCGGGTTTTGTAGGCTCTGCTGCTGGGCCTGGTCTGGTCTGTCGTTGGGCACGCGGCTTGGTGATCTGTGTGACGGATGCCCCTCTCTCTTTCCTGGCATTCCACAGCACATCTGCTCAGGCCGCCACCTCCCGGGGGTTGCTGAAATCTGCGTCGGACAGCAGCAGGCCTATGTCCTCGGGCAGTTGCTCTAGGAACGCCTGCTCAAACATGAGGCAGGGTTTGTGTCCTTCAGCCAGGGCCAGCATCTCGTTCATTAATGCTGATGGCGGCCTGTCTCCCAAACCATCCAGGTGCATTAAGCGGCATGCTCGTTCGCTCCGTGAGAGTCCGAAAGTCCTTATGAGCAGGGCTTTGAATGCTGTGTATTTGCCGTCCTCCGGGGGCGACTGTATAAACTCCTCAACTTGTGCAGCTGTCTCCTGGTCGAGTGAGCTCAGCACGTAGCAGTAGCGAGTGGACTCCGAGGTTATCTGCCGAATGTGGAATTGTGCTTCTGCTTGTTCGAACCATAATTGGGGTCGCAGCGTCCAGAAGCTTGGCAGTTTTAACGAAACTGCGTGAACAGATGCAGCGTTGGTCATCTCTGGTCCAGATATCGTTTGGGCCGTCGGGGTCACCAATTGTCGCGGTGTGCTACACACAGCGCTAGAATAACCACACGGAGTCGGTGAGTTAGAGTTGCGATGAAAGAGATTTATTCAAACTTCGCGGCCTGCTTTAAAGCCTTCCCGTTCCCGCCCTCCCTGGGGCGGGACTGCCGTGGGGAATGCATATTCCCAGACCCTTTCCGCGCGCGGGATTTTCCCCCTGCTGGTGAAGATGGCCTGGCGCCCTTTTTGGGGCCGGTCCTCTGCCTGCGCGCGTTGTTGTGAGCCAGTTCGTGGGTGCCAGAAAGTGGGTCGCCACAACGGGACACCAAAGATTATGCCTCCTGAGTACTTATGGATTTTGGGCTGCTAATCATGAAAATCACAATGATATTTCCCTATCACACACCTTTTTGTAAAACTCACCTATTTGTTATTTCAATTCATAATTCAAGTCAAAGTAACTGATGCCAAGACCAAGTAAGACATTTTTGTTGGTCTGCAAATCAAACAGGTCATCAATGACGGGCAATTTGAAGAAATCCTATTGGGTCCAGAGAAATCCGCATTGAAAGCATTCAAGGATGTTGCTGAAAATTACAACTACAGAGCACCAAACTACATGCAGCTGGTTGACAACATACTGAAATCATACAAAACCATGAAAGTGCACCATGTCATTAAAGATTCATTTTCTGCATTCCCATTTAGACTTCTTCCCTGCAAATCTTGGCACAATGACGAGCATAGTAAAAGGTTTCACCAGGACATTGTGGTCATGGAGAATCTGTATCAGGGCAACTGGAATCCATCAATGCGGGCTGATTATTGTTGGACACTTAAGCGAGAAGCCTGAGATACTGAGTACAAATGAAAACCATCAACAAAAATTTTTTAGCTTGGGTGAACTATTGCAAGGCATCAGCACCATTTAGCAATTAAATGCATTGTAGCCAATAAAAGTTAATTTCCCGTTTCTCCAAATCTCTAGTGATACAAGCAGTCTGAAATTATATTTCTGTTCTGCTTCAGGTGGTCTATCATAAACAAAGGAAAATTCTGAGGATGTGACACTTTTGGAAAAAAAATTGTTTACATGAGCAAATGTTCTTGGAACAAAGAAGAGACATTTGAGTTTAAAAAAGGGACAGAAAATGGACAAATTCATGGGTTCATAAACACTGATAATAATCATCAATTTTATAAAAGCAGAAATGGCTGGCTACTTCAGAATGAAAGACACATTTGATTCCACAATAGATAACTGGCTTATGTGTACTGAGCAAATTGAGCTGTATTTTAAAGCAAATGAAATACCCAATGAGAAACAAGTACCACCTTAGGTGGAGTGCATTTGGTTTAAAGGCATACAGTTTGCTCGGAAGTTTGACAGCTCCAACCAAACTAGCCGAAATAAGCTTTGATGATAAGATGAAAGTAATGCTGGAACATTTAGAACCAAAACCATTGTTGATTGCCGAATGCTTTAGGTTCCATAAGTGGAATCAAAAGGGAGGGGAGTTCATTTCAGTGTAAGTGGCTGAATTAATGACGTTGTCTGGGCATTGTCAGTTCAGTAATGGGCTTATTGATGCACTGAGAGACCATTTAGTTTGTGAAATCTTACAAGAAAACATTCAAAAATGGCCCATGACTGAAACACAAGTTACATTTAACAGAGCAGTTGAAATTGTTACAACAATGGAAACAGCAGATGGAGACACAGCTGAGGGTGATGTCAGGAATGAAAGTGCGCATGAACAAAATTTCAATATCTAAACTGAAAGCAGGCTGGCTGAGCAAATTGTGTTACCATTGTGGCAGGGTCGCACATACACCAGACCAATGAAGGTTTAAAGATGAAGCTTGCAGAAAATGTAACAAAGTAGGACACATACAAAGAGCATGTCAGGCAGTCAAAAATAAATGGAGTGCCTGGGGAAGAGAAAAAGATAAAAAGTCAAGTTGCGTTTCATAAAGTGCACTATTCTGCATGCTGTTGATGAAAAATCTGATACTGAATGAGAGGCGCACAGGACTGTGTACAATGGGGAAGAAATGTGATCTAAATGACTTTGATTGTGGAATGATAGTTGGTGCCAGACAGGGTTTGCATATCTCAGAAACCGCTGATCTCTTGGGACTTTCATGAACGGCAGTCTAAAGTTTACAAAGAATGCAGCAAAAAAAAACCAAAACCACATCCATTGAGCGATAGTTCTGTGGGCAAAAAGGTTTCGTTGATGAGAGAGGTCGGAAGAGAGTGGTCTGATTGGTTCTCCCTTACAGGAAGGTGACAGTAACTCAGATAACCATGCATTGCATCAGTGGTGGGCAGAAGAGTATCTCTGAAAGCACAACATGTCGAAACTTGAAATGGACCAGCAACAGCAGCAAACGGCCACACCATGTTCGACTTTTTAAGGGTGCAGTCCTTTACCTTGTTGGTTGCTATTGTGTTGCCTGTTATGGTATTGTCCTGTGCTTTATGCTTGGCACTGAACCAGAATCAATTCTGGTATGTTTCACATACTGGCAATAAAGTGATTCTAATAAAGTGGCCACTGAGTGTATGCCTAAAAACCTTTCCTACTCCTGCTGCAGAGACATTCATCTGTTAATTCAATCGAATATACAGAATCAGGTTTATCACCACTGACATGTGTCATGAAATCTGTCATTTTGCAGCAGCAGTACTATACAAGACAAACGTTACTCCAAGTTACAAAAAATAAGTAAATTTGCAAAAGATGATATATGATCCAGACTGGTACTGCATTGCATTCCTAAGGGAGTAATGTATTGTTGGAGACATCATCTGAATGATGATGGCTGGTCTTTGATATGGGTATCAAAAAGCTTGTGACACTATTCATAGAAGGGTAATGAGCTGTATATACCTTGGCCAATCTTTAGCTTTCAGTCAATGCATAAATCCAATTTGCTTCATTTGTCAAATCCTTGCTGTTTGGCTGCAATTTTAGAATGTCTCAAAATTGTGAAAAATGCTGGGCAAATGCAAATCTTCTTTCTTATAGCATTGTACATTCAAAAATAATGGATGTACTGAAGGGTGCAATCTTTCACATTGCTACCAGAAGAGGGTGCCCTGCCAGTGGATGCGAGAACCCTGCAAACCAATTGCCTTGATCACGTAAAACCCAGGCGTTGATCATATGACATGCCGAGCAACGTCAAGCCACTTTGCATTTCCACTATCAGACCACGCATTAACAGTGAAAGGCCACTTCAATTTTTGGTATTCGCAGCGCTGCTGAATTTCAGGCAGGTTAGCGGTGATGCTTTTGCATTACAGAACTACCTGCTTTCACTCTAAAGTAGAGGTGTCTGCCAGAAAGCACACTTATCATGTCAGACACAGATGGAAGAAGATGCTGACTCTCTTCAAGAAGGAGCTCAGCCTTGACCTCTGCAAGTCCATTCCAGGGAGATACTCTGCAGATGCCACCTGACCTCTGGATACTTTGATCATTCTCCTTTGTTTCGGATTTCCAACAGCTACTCCATTCTGCATCTCACAGTATATACTTCTTGAAATTCTCGCTCGCTGTTCTCATCCATACACTAATTGGATGATACTGAAAGCAGCTGTGTCGCCTTGGCAACCTTGCTCTCTGCCATATCACAGCCTTTCCTTTGTTCTTTCCAGCTGCGGTCCTCTCTAAAACTTGTGATTGTTTTCTCACTTTTCCAGTTTATCGAAGAGCCATTAGAGTCATACATTCACAGATAGAGACCAGGCAGAAAGAGAGTCTTGGGCCCATTGAAACCACACTGAACATTATCAATATTACCTACCCATGTGTACCAACCCTACACTCATCCCATGTTAAGTCCTCCCTGTGGTAAACCATATATATGTTGTAACTGGGTTAACTGTCCGGACACGCCCCTCTGCTGACTGCCCCTGTGGCTCCTCCCACAGAATCCTGTATAAAGGTGATTTCGCCTTGCCCCTCCCCCTCAGTCCATGGCCAGACACTCACCATGGAGGTCGTATGGTACTGCGAATAAAAGCCTTTCAGTATTTTACCCAACTTCAGTCTTTTGGAGTTATTAATTGAAGGTGCTTCAATTTTATTTGCTGTACATTTTAAAGCATGGAACACACGCTGAGACCCGACAAGTTAGACCTCGATCCGCAAACGCCTGAAGCTGGAAACGCTTTCGAACTCTGGCTGGCCTGCTTCGAAGCGTACCTAGAGGAGATTAAAGCGACCGACCCCGTAGCGAAGCGCAGAGTTCTACTCTCCAGGGTCAGTCCACGGGTCTATTCGCTGATCAGAGACCAGCCGAACTACGACGGCGCGATGAACGCACTCAAAAGACAATACCTGCTGCCGATAAACAGCGTCTATGCTCGGCATCGCTTAGCGACACGGCAACAACGCCCCGGGGAATCAAGTGCTGAGTTCGTCCAGGCCCTACGGACGCTCGTGCGAGCCTGCAATTGCCAGGAGCTGACGGCGGCGCAGCATGCAGAACTCCTAGTGAGAGACGCCTTCGTCACGGGGACCAGGTCAGTGTATGTGCGCCAGCGGCTGCTGGAAAAAGCTGATCTTACCTTAAGTTCGGCGATCGAGCTGGCCAACATACTGGAGGCTGCTCTGCATAACTCTGAGGCTCTCCAGGCACGCGATCCCCCGATGGCCTTGTGGGCGCCGCAGACCCCGCAACCCGCCGGCGAATCGACCTCGGCTGCCACCAGTCACAAGTCCACGAAGTGCTACTTCTGCGGACTGGAGAAGCACCCCCGGAAACACTGTGCGGCCCGACAAGCTACCTGCTCCAGCTGCGGAAAGAAGGGCCACTTCGCCAAGGTCTTTAAGTCCAAACCGAGAGCGGGATCGAGCAGCGCCGTGTGCAAGACGTGGGGGTCGCCATCTTGCCTGTCGCCATCTTCCCTGCACACTGCCTCCACGTGCGAGACATGGGGGCGGCCATCTTGGTCGACGCCCCCTCTCACCACCTACGACCAACGGGTGCTCATGGGGCACCCCACCACACCGGATCAAGACAGTGACTCCACTCTGACCTCCGTGACCCTCGACCAAAATGCTCCCCACCAGCTCGCAAGGTCAATGATGGACATCCTGGTGGAGGGGCACAGGACAAGCTGCCTGTTTGACACAGGCAGCACAGAGAGTTTTACCCACCTGGACACGGTGCAGCATTGCGGACTCATGATACAGCCGTAAGTCAGAGGGTCACCATGGCTTCCGGGTCACATACAACAGACATCCAGGGGGGTTATGTAGCAACGCTAGTGGTGCAGGGCACAGAATATCGAGACTTTACGTTACTGGTTATGCCTCAACTGTGTGCCCCTATGCTATTGGGGCCCGACTTCCAGAGCCACCTGAAAAGCATTACAGTGAAGTATGATGGGCCCCTCCCACCAATTACTGTTGTAAATCCCCAGTTTTGTAGGGATACGTCACATACCCCACTACTGACCACACACACACACCGACCCGCGCATCCCACCCAACATCATGCCAACAGCCGCACTACCGACACCACTTGCGGCCTCTCCACCCTCAAGATCCCTCCCCCACCGCTGTTTGCCAGCCTGACCCCTGACTGTAAACCTGCGGCAACTAAAAGCAGGAGGTACAGCGCGGGGGACAGAGCTTTCATTAAGTCGGAGGTGCAGCGGCTGCTCAGGGAGGGGGTCATCGAAGCAAGCACAAGTCCTTGGAGGGCGCAGGTGGTCGTTGTTCAGAACGGGGAGAAGAATAGGATGGTCGTGGACTATAGCCAGACCATCAATAGGTTCACGCAGCTCGACGCGTACCCTCTACCGCACATCGCGGATATGGTCAATCAGATAGCACAGTATAAGGTGTACTTGACCATAGACCTAAAATCCGCTTACCATCAGCTCCCCATCCACCGGGAGGACCGCCCTTACACTGCCTTCGAGGCGGACGGCAGGCTTTATCAATTCCTGCGCGTCCCCTTCGGTGTCACGAATGGTGTATCTGTCTTCCAGAGGGCACTGGACTGGATGGTGGACCAGTGCCAACTGAAGGCCATGTTCCCATATCTGGATAACATCACCATCTGCGGTCACGACCGGCAGGATTACGACAACAACCTCCAAAAATTTCTCCAAGCGGCCAAAGCTTTCAATCTCACCTATAACAAGGACAAATGTGTGTTCGGAACCACCCGACTTGCTATCCTTGGGTGTGTTGTGGAGAATGGAGTCATTGGCCCTGACCCCGACCGTATGCGCCCCCTGTTGGAACTCCCTCTTCCCAACGCCCTCAGAGTCCTCAAAAGGTGCCTGGGCTTCTTTTCATATTACGCCCAATGGGTCTCTAACTACGCAGACGAGGCCCACCCCTGGTCAATTCCACCACATTCCCCCTCTCAGCCGAGGCCCACGCGGCCTTCAGCTGCATAAAAGGGGACATTGCCAAAGCAGCAATGCATGCAGCGGATGAGTCCATTTCCTTCCATGTAGGGAGTGACGCCTCCGACTTTGCGCTGACTGCTACCCTCAACCAGGCAGGAAGACCAGTGGCGTTCTTCTCCCATACCCTTCAAGGCCCTGAAATTCGGCACTCCGCGGTGGAGAAAGAAACGCAGGCCGTAGTGGAAGCTATTAGGCACTGGAGGCACTATCTCTCCAGCAAAAGGTTCACTCTGCTAACTGACCAGCGCTCAGTCGCATTCATGTTTAATAACCAACAGTGGGGCAAAATCAAAAATGATAAAATTCTGAGGTGGAGAATCAAACTCTCCACCTACAACTATGACATCATGTACAGGCCTGGGAAGCTCAACGAGCCCTCCGATGCCCTATCCCGGGGAACATGCACCAGCGCGCAGATCGACCGGCTATACGCCCTACATGTAGATCTTTGCCACCTGGGAGTCACCCGGCTTTTGCATTTCGTGAAAGCCCGGAACCTGCCTTACTCCCTTGAGGAGATCAGGATGATGACCAGGGACTGCCAAGTCTGCGCAGAGTGCAAACTGCACTTCTACCGACCCGAAAAGGCACAACTCATCAAGGACACCCGCCCCTTTGAGCGACTGAGTGTTGACTTTAAGGGCCCCCTTCCCTCCACCGACCGCAATGTGTACTTTCTTAATGTAATTGACGAGTACTCGCGGTTCCCCTTCGCCATCCCCTGCCCCGACACCACTACCACGTCAGTTGTAAAAGCCCCGCGCAAGCTCTTCACTCTGTTCGGATACCCATGCTATATCCACAGTGACAGAGGGTCCTCGTTTATGAGTGACGAGCTGCGCCAATACCTGCTGGCTAGGGGAATTGCAACCAGTAGGACCACGAGCTATAATCCCCGGGGGAATGGACAGGTAGAGAAGGAGAATGGCACAGTGTGGAAAGCCACACTCTTAGCCCTCAGGTCAAAGGGACTGCCGGTCTCCCGCTGGCAGGAGGTCCTTCCCGAGGCACTCCACTCCATCCGCTCCCTGTTATGCACGGCCACCAATGCCACCCCTCATGAGCGGCTCTTTTCTTTTCCCAGTAAGTTGACCACTGGGACCACCCTACCAACTTGGCTGACGTCCCCGGGGCCAGCGCTGCTCCGGAAACATGCGAGGAGCAATAAATACTCCCCGATGGTCGAGAGGGTTCACTTACTTCATGCGAACCCTCAGTATGCCTACATGGTTTTACCTGATGGGCGGATGACACGGTCTCCATCCACAACCTGGCGCCCGCAGGAGCACTGGGCCCCTACCCTGAACACTCTGTGGTGACTATTGACTGCGTACCCACCGATGTATGTACCCACGAGACACCGCGCACCCCAAACCCTATACAGACACCACACGACACTCCCATACCAGGCGCGACACACACGCACGAGGGATTAACAACACCTAACGTGCTGGCACCTGAAGTCAGGCCAGAGCCAGCACAACCGCCATCGCCGGTGCAATCACCGCCGGTGCTACGTAGATACTTCTTGTAAATATTGTTAGCCACTTCACCCCGCGGGACTCCTTTGAAAAAAAAAGGAGGGGTGAATGTGGTAAACCATATATATGTTGTAACTGGGTTAACTGTCTGGACACACCCCTCTGCTGACTGCCCCTGTGGCTCCTCCGACAGAGTCCTGTATAAAGGTGTTTTGCCTTGCCCCTCCCCCTCAGTCCGGGGCAGACACTCACTATGGAGGTCGTATTGTACAGCGAATAAAAGCCTTTCAGTATTTTGCCTAACTTCAGTCTTTTGGAGTTATTAATTGAAGGTGCTTCACTCCCCAATCAGCCTCCTCCAAATTCCACCACTCACCTACACTTCAGGGTGGCAATTGATCCACGCGTCTTTGAGATGTGGGAGAAAACCAGACAACACACAGGAAACCCGTGTAGATACGGGGAGAACGTGCCAACGCTACACAGGCAGGGCCCAAGGTCAGGATTGAACCCCAGTCTCTGGTGAGGTTAGGCAGCAGCCTCACGGCTGAAATAATTTATTTCTCCATAGGTGCAGTGCATCAATAGCATTATCTGGTGCTTCTCAGTGTGGCCTCCTACGTCAGCATATAGACTGGTAAGCACCTTTGCTCTGACTGCCACACAACGCAGGATTTCTCAGTGGCTACCCATTTCAATTTGACTTCCCATTCATTACCAATTAATTAATGACAAATTTCAGAAGCAGTTGTATTCGACTCTTAATATTAACTCTGCATTTACCACCTACAGGCAGGCTGATGTCTGTGGAGTGATGTTTCAAAGTATTGAATCTCAGAAGCTAACAACAATGATTGTTTCTCCCCCTCACACCTCAGCCAGGTCTTTTTGAATATTATTCTATTCCCTATATGTCTTCCACATTGTTCCACAAAGATGAACTTCAAGAATCTAGCTAAAATTCAAATTAGAAAGTTTCCTGCCAGTTTCAGATCATAACAATACAAGATGTTGATGCAGCAATTTTTCCCATTGGTAAAATAGTTTGGGGTGTATGCAGTGTCTATGGAGGGGTAGCACCTCTGGTAGGGAGGCCTGCCATGCCCTTTTTCAGGGCAGCTTGTCCACCTTTGGTCCCCACCTGGTACTCAGCTCTCACCTGTGGCTCCACGTAGCTATAACATGTGCAGCGGCCACACCCCAGTAAACCGCCTCGGCAGACCAGGTGAGGGTAGCCGATGGGTCTTTGACCCTCGGTGAGGTAGGAGATCTGCCTATCCCAGCGTGTGAAGTCTGGCCATGGCGGATTGAGCAGAAGAGACCTATTAATGGTCCAACAGTCAAGAAGGCAGGCCAGCAGGTGTTGGTGGAGCGTTAAGAGCACGACAAGGCACTTAGACATCCTGGTCATCCACTGCAAGAGGTGGTGACCTCTTTAAACTCACCCAGCAGAAGGCAAACCACTGCTGTAACCTGCTACGTACATGATTTCCCAATATATCAGAGCGGTGCGGAGGGAAATCACCCGCCAACTGGAAATTCCAGATGCGACCTAACAACGACTACAAAAATAGTTTGAATATGATTCCTAGTGACAGATTTCACAGCAGGCAGGCAGGGAAAGCTGTCTCAAATTTAGCTTCATCACTCAGATAAATAAAGGTGCTTAAATATTGTTTCACTCCCTGGCCCCCCAGGGTATTTCTAGTGCTCATTGTATATACTTTAGAAATATGTAATGCCTCTGACTGCATGAGCCATAAATGAGCAATCAGATGATTCACTAGGACCAAGAGAAGCTCACGTTACCTGAGCATTTGCAATGACCAAGCAGAATAGAACAATCCTTGCCAGCTGTAGGCAATTCTGAAAATAATAGACAGGAGGGGCAGGCAAAACATGTGGAAAAAAAACAATCAGCAGGACCTGTGCATTCTCCAACTTCATCACCTTGCTACTCAATAATTTTTTGATGCTTATGACAAATCACTGACATTGAAAGAATGCAGGAAATTGCTAACTGCACAGTATAGCGATCACAATCCAATCTGTAACTAACAACAGTAAAAAAATACCAGCTGCACAAGCCAAGCCATACAAAGGGGAGGAAGTAACTTGTCCAACATGCAATGGAACTACAATGAGTTCCATTGCCCTCTGGATAAGTTACTGCCTTTGTGTAAAGCTTGGATTGTGAGCAATATCACAACAGAGAAATACAGAGAAACAATTATAGGGAAGTTAGCTACACATACAAGGCTCAAAATATTAGTAAGATCACAAAGTTGTCAAAAATTGATGTCACAGAAGGAAGCCATTTAACCCATCTTTGTAACAAGAAAGCTATGAATGGTGGTGAGCCCAAGTACATAGTTAGGCCTAGAATATATTCAGACTTTATAAAGTCCAAAGGCAAAAACAGAAGTACTAGATATAGAACTCCCAGGATTGGACACTGAGTGCTCAGCATGGGTCCTTTAAGTACAGACTTTCCATGGCGGAATGTGGCAGGCAATAATTGGCAGTCTGAGTCTTAAAGGGATAGTAGCAGCTAACCATACTCCAGGGAAATGGAGTCCTAAAACTTGGATGTCTGCCACTGTTTAGTCAGGAGCATGACAGAACCCAATGCCCATTCCCCTATGGTCAGGTGCTGACAGCCTAGGGAGATCAGGATGGTGCTGGTGAAAGTCCTCTATCAAGGTAGAGTCCAGGATGTCCGGTGAAGGAATCCAGTTTCTTTCTTCTGGGCCAAACCCCTCCCAATCCACAAAGTACTACCTTTTACCTCGGACGATGCGGGTGTCCAGAAGTCACCAGACTGTGTAGGTGGGTTGTCCCATAACAATTCTGGAGTTCGATGAGGATTGGGAGTCAGAGACAAGGGGCTGCCACTCAAGGGCTTGAGGTGGGATATGTGGAATTTGGGATGAGTCTGCATGCTGCTCAGGAGTTGGAGACGATAGGTACCTGGGTTGACGCATTGCAGGATTTTGAAAGGACCCATGCAATGAGGGTCTGAGTTTCAGGATTCAGCTCGCGTGGGGAGATCTCTAGTTGAGAGCCAGACCCGCTAAATGGGAAGAAGTGCTAGTTCCTGTCTTCTCCAGTGGTTGGCCTGGTCTTGTCGAGAATTGGCTAACAGTGTCTCTTTCGCTTTAACCCATTTCTAGTGACATCTCTAGTCCGTTGATGGAACCCCCACCTCTGCTTCCTGTTCTGAGCACAGTTCCCCAAGGCTAGACACCTGAGAGTCCTCTCTATGTCCTGGTTGACCCTCTCCATTTGCCCCTTGATCTGCAGATGGAACCCAGACAACAGGCTGGCAGAGGCCCAAGTCAGCTCACAAAAGGCCTTCCAAAACCTGGAGGGAAACTGGGATATCAGAGGAAACCATGAATCCTGAAGACCTGCGTAACTAGTATCTAGTCTGGGAAGGGGTATGAAGTGGCAGGCCTTAGAGAGTCATTGTATCACCACCATGGTTACTGTATTACCCCAAGATGCTCAAAGACCAGTGACCAAGTCCATAGAAATGTGGGAGCAAGGGCAAGTAGGAATGGGGAGAGGCTGAAGCAGATCTTGAGGCAGTGAAATGAATTGAATTGAATTGACTTTATTTCTGACATCCTTCACATACATGAGGAGTAAAAATATTTACTTTATTATTTTTCAATGTTACGAACTAATTGACTTGTACGAATATAGGGTAAGGAGTCTTTACGTGCGATTTAGTTTAATGTATTGACATATATATATATATTCCTGTATTCTGTATTCTTATATATATAAATTAATAAAAATATTGGAAAAGAAAGAAATATTTACTTTACATCTTCATCTAAATGTGCAATGTGCAATCATAGTAATTTATAATAAATAGAACAGTCAATGTAACATAGAAATCCACTCAAATCAGCGTGAGTTAATCAGTCCGATGGCCTGGTGGAAGAAGCTGTCCTGGAGCATGCTGGTCCTGGCTTTTATGCTGTGGTACCATTTCCTGGATGGTAGCGGCTGGAATAGATTGTGGTTGGGGTGACTTGGGTCCCCACTGATCCTTTGGGCCCCTTTTCACACCTGTCTTTGTATATGTTCTGAATTATGGGAAGTTCACATCTACAGATGCACTGGGCTGTCCGCACCACTCTCTGCAGAATCCTACGATTAAGGCAGGTACAGTTCCCATACCTGGCAGTGAAGTAGCCAGTCAGGATGCTCTCAATTGTGCCCGTTTGGGGTTCTTTAGTTTGTGCGCAGATATCATGTGCTAGGATACAATTAGTCATGTCTGGCCATTGGTAACATTTCTTGATGATCTCTAGGGTGCGAGACACCCCTGGATGCCCAGCCAGGTTCAAAACATGTCTCCAGTTGTGTGCTGGAGTGCTCTATAACTCTATAACTATATTTCCGAATGATCCATGAACCCATGAACAATACCTTTTTTTTACTATTTGTTTGTTTTTGTAATTTGTGGCAATTTACCGCCCTACGCTGTACAGCTCCTGCGTGATAATAACCACACTTATCTGTTACCCTTGACACTGTGTTACCAAAGGTAGCAACCTTTGCTGAATACTATATCAAACTCCTTTTGAAAATCCAGATAAATCACATCCTGCATATATCACAATATCCTCTTTCTCTTCTACTGTTAGTTACATCCTTCAAAAGCAAATAAAGTCTGACCTAAATTCTCTTCTGATGAGCTGGAGAGGTTCTGCGTGATCCTGGTTCTCCAAGTCCTCTAATTCCCTGTCATTACTAACTGACTATATACAGTATTTTGCTGACAACCAATTTCAGACTGAATGGATTCTTGCTCTTGATTTTCCCTCTGTTTCCTCTTTTGAATTGGTATCCGTGACTATTCTAAATTTAGGGAACTATGGAAGATTTAGAAATCCTCTATTCTTTCAGCCACCACATTCAGAGCCCTGGGATACGGGGGACTATGACCTGTTGATTTAACCAGGTTCTGTCCTCTTCATTCCCCGTTTTAGAGATTCAGTTTCCGATCCTTGCTGTCGCTAAACCTTTGTTTCCCTTCTTTTGCTACATTTTGATGTGTTTTCCGCAGTGACAATTGACAAGTCAGAGGTGGAGGAGGAGGCTGAGGGAGAGAGAGAGAAGGGGAGGGAGAAGGAGGAATGAGAGGGTGAAGAGGGATTAAAAGAGGAACATAGAACAGTACAGGATTGGACAGACCATTTGGTGCATGATGTTTTGTTGATCTTGGCGCTAATTTATACTAAATGACTTCCTCCTGTGTATCTTCTTTATCCCTCCATTTCCTTCACATTCATTATCTAAAATCCTCTTAAACTCCACCAGACAGCCTGATTCCACAACTACTCCTGGTAACTTATTCCATGCACCTACTGTAACAACTTTGCCCCTCTTGTTGGCTGTGAAAATTCCACCCCAAGCCCCAACTTAAAAGCATATCTTCTAACGCTTGGACATTTCTACTCTGAGGAGAAGATCCTGATTGTGTGTTCTCTCTGTGCCTTTCACATACATTTATCATGTTTCCCCGCAGCTCTAGGGAGAGTAACCCAGTCTGTCCAGCCATGACCTCTAATCCAGGCAACACCTTAGTAAATCTCTTCTGTACCCTCTCCACAGTCTCCACATTCTTCCTATAATGGGGTGACCAGAACTACATGCAATACTTCAAGTACAGGCAATACTCCAACGGCCACTCCTTGTGCCCATGTCTGTATCTGATCCACATTCTGTTATGTTTTTGATAGTTCATTACTTTGCCCTTAACTCCACCAGTCTTAGTGTCATTTGCAAAGTTCAAAGTTCAAAGTTGAAAGCAAAATTTATTATCAGAGTACTTATATGTCACCACATACAACCCTGAAATCCTTTTATTCTGCGGGCATACTCAGCCAATCTATAGAATAGTAACTGTAAACAGGATCTGTAGACTGGAAACATCAGGAATTGTAAACTGTAAACAAGCTGTGAAAATGCAGATAATAAATAGCAATAAATAAGGTAAAATAACAAGGTAAAAAAGACTGAGTGTAGTTATCCCCTTTTGTTCAAGAGCCTTATGGTTGAGGGCTAGTAATTGTTCTTGAACCTGGTGATGTGAGTCCTGAGGCTCTTGTACCTTCTACCTGATGAAAGCAGGGAGAAAAGAGCACGGCTTGGGTGGTGGGGATCTTTGATGATGGATGCTGCTTTTCTGCAGTAACGTTTCCTGTAGATGTGCTCAATGTTTGGGAGGGTTTTACCTGTGATATACTGGGCCTAATCCACTACCCTTTGTAGGATTTTCTGCTCAAAGGCATTGGTGTTCCCATACCAGGCCGTAATGCAGCCAGTCAGCATACTTTCTACCACACAAATATGGAAGTTTGCCAAAATTTTTGATGACGTGCCAATCCTCTGCAGATTCCTGAGGAAGTAAAGGCGCTGTTGTACATTCTTCGCAATTATACGTATATGATGAGTCCGGGACAGGTCCTCTGAGATAGTGACACCCAGGAATTTAAAGTTACTGACCTTCTCCACCTCTGATCCTCTGATGATTATTGACACATGGACCTCTGATTACCCTCTCCTGAAGTCTACTATCAGTTCCTTGGTCTTATTGACATTGAGAGGTTGTTGTTATTGCACCATTCAGCCAAATTTTCAATCTTCCTCCTGTATGCTGATTCATCACCACCTTTGATACAGCCCACAGCAGTGGTGTCATCAGCAAACTTGTATACGGTGTTGGATCTGTACTCAGCCGCACAGTCATAGGTGTAAAGTGAGTAGAGTGGGGGGCTACGTACACATCCCCATGGTGCTGCTGTGCATCCCTGATAGAGATTGTGGAGGAGATGTTTTTGCCAATCCAAACTGATTGGGCTCTACATACTTGATAATGCACCCATCTACATTTTCTTCCAAATCATGGACCTCCAGCCATAATAACAGCCTTCCATCTCTATGGGAAAGCCAGTTCTGAAAACAAACTTGCAGTTTGTCCTGGATCACATTCATCTCTATCTTCTGAATCAATCACCCAAGAGGAACCTTTTCTAATGCCTTATTTATTTATTAAGAGATACAGTGCGGAATAGGCTCTTCCAGACCAATGAGCTGCTGTGCTCAGCAACCCACAAATTTAACCCTAGCCTAATCACGGGACAGTTTACACTGACCAATTATCCTACTAATCAGTACGTCTTTGGACTGTGGGGGGAAACCAGAGCACCCTGAGCAAGCCCACGTGGTCAAGGGGAGAACGTACAAACTCCTTACGGACAGCACTGGAAATGAACTCTGAACTCTGACACCCCAAGCTGTAATAGCATCGTGCTAACCGCTACGCTGCCTTACCTGCGTTAAAATTGTTTGCCACCTCCCCAAACCACTCGATCAAGTTTGTAAGGCATGACCTGCCCTCATAAAGCCATACTGACTGTCCTTAAATAGGCCATGACTTTCCAAATGCCATATCCTTTCCAATAGTAACACAGGACGCAGAAGAGGAGAAGGCAAGGAGAAGGGTAGGTTTGTACTATAATACATAAATTCCTTATTTTAAACTTCCTTCTATGAATGCTTAAAGCAGCATCGTAGCAGAAACATAGAGTAACTGGGAGTTGAAGGAGGTCATTCAGCCCTTTGGAATTGGCTTATTATTGTCATGTGTACCAAGATGGGGTACGGTAACATAGAGGTTAGCACAACCTTTTATAGTTCAGGCAACCTGGGTCTATTTCCTGCCGCTGCCTGTCAGGAGTTTGTACTTTCTTCCCCATGACAATCTGGGTTTCCTCCGGGTGCTCCAGTTTCCTCCTACGGTCAAAAGATGTGCTGGTTAGTAGGTTAATTGGTCATTGTAAACTGTCCCGTGATTAGGCCAGGGTTAAATCGGGGGACACTGGGTAGTGTAGCCTGAAGGGCCAGAAGGGACTATTCCATGCTGTATCTCAATAAATCAATCAATCAAACAATAAATATCTAGATCAATAAATAGTGAAAAGCTTTTCTTGCATATTTACATTACACTACATTGAGGCAGAGCAACATAAAAAAATAATGCAAGTGAAGTGTAACAGCTACAGAGAAAGTGCAGTGCAGATAAACATTGAGGTGCAAGATCATACCAAGGTAGGCTATGAGGTCAAGAGTTCAACCATCGTACGAAAGTCTTCGAAACTACATGATCACATCTAATTCTTTACTTAAACTCCACATTCCCCCTCTCTCCTCTGGTCCTCTTTGATGCCTTTTACATCTCTTTCTTAAACAGAAGCAACATGGGAACCTCCAGCAGATATCATCAGAATCAGAATCAGATTTAATATCACCAGCATATGTCATGAAATTCATTAAATTTATGGCAGCAGTACAATGAAATACGTGGTAAATAAATATAGAGGGAAAAACTGAATTAGTGTATATATATATATATATATATATATAAAATTAAGTTAAAATTAAAAGTGCAAATAAAAGAAATAAAAAGGTTAGTGAGGTAGTGTTCATGGATTCAATGTCCATTTAGAAATTGGATGGCAGAGGGGAAGAAGCTGTTCCTGAATTGATGACAGTGTGTCTTCAGACTTCTGTATCTCCTACCTGATGGTAACAATGTGAAGAGGGCATGTCCTGGGTGGTGGGGGTCCTTAATGATGGACACTACCTTCCTAAGGCACTGCTCCTTGAAGATGTCTTGGATGCTAGATAATGGACTGATTGGCCATCCACTACATAATGTACTGGGTGAGCACAGGAGTACATTCAGCCAGAGACTCATTCCACCGAGATGCAACACAGAGCGTCATAGAAAGTCATTCCTGCCTGTGGCCATCAAACTTTACAATTCCTCCCTTGGACGGTCAGACACCCTGAGCCAATAGGCTGGTCCTGGACTTACTTCCTGGCATAATTTACATATTACTATTTAATTATTTATGGTGCAACTGTAACGAAAACCAATTTCCCCCGGGATCAATAAAGTATGACTACACTACGGAAGTTGGTACCCATGATGGAGATGACTAATTTTACAAGTTTCTGCAACTTACTTCGATCTTGTGCAGTAGCCAACACCCCCATACCAGATGGTGATGCAGCCAGGCAGAATGCTCTCCACAGTACACTTGTAAAATTTTTTGAGTGTTTTAGTTGACAAACCAAATCCCTTCCAACTCATCCTGCCTGGTGTATCGTCGGATATTATTTGATTGTTCAGAAACTGATTGGTTAGTTATTAGCTGCGATGGAAATATTTTGAAACAGCAAACCTGCATTGATAAGAAGGGGTGACACTGAAACTGAAGCAGAGAAACATATTAAATGCTTATTTTAGTTGATTTTCATCTCCACTACACCCCACCTCCTCTCCCCCCACCCCTTCCCCTGCTCTCTGTGAATTGGAATACATCATGAAAATATACTCACCAAGCATTTTGCTCAGAACGATTTACAAAGTTACTCTTAATAAAGCATTTTCTAGGAATGCACCCTTTCATAGTCAAGACAGTGGCAGTTCTTCCTGAATATGTGGCACATGATCTCATTCAACTGAGCTTGAATTCCCACTTGTTGACCATCTGCACTTTGCTGAATCAGAACCAACTCTTCCACTTGCAGCTGGATAATTCACCTTATCTGATGGCTCTCATGCTAGGAGTAATTGGCTTGGCTGATGAGTGATACTGTGGTACACCTCAATACACCAAAGATGTCCAAACTATTCACTGCACCTGACAGACAAGGCTGACCTTTGTGACTGCAAATAGCTAGCGTTAGTTCCTTACATATTTTCTTGATTATTTGATGGTGATTTAGCTAAGATTAAGTTATTTCTCTTTCCGTGAATTGCTTAAAATATAATGTGTATATTCAAATGTGGCATGGTCATGACTCAATGTGTAAATGGGGAAGAAGGTGGCTGCAACTCCTGCTGGAATTTCCATTGTTTATATAGAAGTAAAGAAAGGGCCTGGAGTTCAAGAAATTTTATTTACCGAGAGTTAAGTAATCAGGTGAGAATTTCAAGAAAGTAGGTTGGGCTGTGGCCAATTACTCAGGGTGTAAACTCTCTGACGATTACTCTGTTGGCGCTATCTTTAGTGAGACCAGGAACAGCTGACAGACACTGCATCTGTTGAAGGGAACTGAGTGAGCAGGAACCTAGTAAATCAAGAGTTATAGAGGAGATTACATCACCCATGCTACAACAGGCTCCAGCCAATGACCCACTTATAGATACATATTTGTTGTAATGTAAGCATTATTAAAAGTAAGTTAATACTAGTGAGGATAATGGGGGGTTTTACTTCAGTTCTTTTTACTTCCGGTGGGCTTTGTATATAGTGTGCCTGCCATGCAGTATGGGTTGTGAAAGCCTCTGTATATACATAATGGTTTTGAAGTTCGAGATAAAGTTGTTTCTTTTGCACGAAGTTGTCGAGTGTGCCTTTTTCAAAGCAGAAGTTACCACAATATTGAGGGGGATCTTTACAGCCATTCCTTGGTGCAAGAAAATCAAAGTTCAAAGTGCATTTATTATCGAAGTTGAAAACCACAGTTGAGGGCATTTTCCTGTGGAGGACAAAAATGAGAGCTATTAGGGAGGCCCCAAGACCTAAGACCGTCACCGAACTCAGATCATTTTTGAGCATGATGAATTATTATGGCAAGTTTCTTCCTGACCGCTCAAGGGTTTTGACCCCACTGTTTAAGCTGCTTCACAATGACACTAAGTAGCAGTGGGGTGAAGAGCAGGAGAAAGCTCTCAAGGAAGTGAAAGAACTCCTCCACTCAGCGAAGCTGCTTGTTCACTATGACCCAGACAAGGAGATCACCCTTGCATGCGATGCCTCGCCCTATGGAGTTGGGACAGTTCTCTCACATGTAATGGAGACCCGTCCAGAGAAGCCTATTGGTTTTGCTTCATGTACCCTGACAGCTGCTGAGAAGGGATATTCACAGCTAGACAAAGAAGGTCTAGCCATTATTTTTGCGGTCAAACACTTTCATCAGTACCTTTATGGACACGTATTTACAATTTATACGGACCATAAACCACTGATGAACCTGTTCAGTGAGACGAGATGCATCCCACCGCTAGCCTCAGCCAGAATACAGCGTTGGACTCTTACATTGTCAGCCTACTGGTATACTATAGTGTACAGAGCTGTTGGGGATAAAGTAAATGCTGATGCACTGAGTCGACTACCTTTACCTGAGACACCTGCTACTACATATGTGCCTCCAGAGACTGTGTTTTCATTGGAGAGGCTGTCAGAGACACCTGTAAAGGCGACCCAGATCAGGCAGTGGACAGAGAGGGACCCAGTCCTGTCCCAAGTCAAGACTTTTCTTTTACAAGGTTGGCCCAGAGTTGTGGAAGGAGAGGAACTGAGGCCTTATGCCAAACACAAGACAGAACTGAGTCTGCAGGACGGCTGCATTTTCTGGGGGGCGAGGGTCATCGTGCCTCCCCCTGGCCATTCACAGATTGTGGAGGAAATTCATGAGACTCACCCAGGAGTGTCTCGAATGAAAAGCCTTGCAAGATCCTATGTTTGGTGGCCAGGAATAGATCAGGATCTGGAGAACAAGGTAAAATCATGCACGCAATGTCAGACTAATCAGAATATGCCACCGCCAGCTCCTTTGCACACATGGGAGTGGCCAGACCACCCCTGGTCTAGGCTACATTTGGACCTTGCTGGCCCTTTTATGGGGCAGATGTTTCTTGTAATGGTAGATGCGCATTCTAAATGGATTGAAGCTCACACCATGAGCAACGTCACAGCCCCCTCAACCATAGTCAAACTCAGGCAAGTGTTTGCAGTCCACGGGTTGCCTGACACTCTGGTCACTGATAATGGCCCGACGTTCACCAGTGAGATGTTCAGTGAATTCATGCAGCAGAATGGCATTCGTCACATCCAGACGGCCCCTTTCCACCCAGTCTCCGATGGTTTGGCTGAGCGGGCTGTTCAGACAGTGAAGGAAGGCCTGAAGCCGATGTCAGAGGACTCTCTTAGCATGCGGCTTTCACGTTTCCTGTTTAAATACCGCTTCACGCCACAGACTACAACTGCCCGCACTCCAGCAGAGATACTGATGGGGCGTAGGGCCAAGTCAAGATTGGACCTGCTGCACACGGACATGAAGGCGAAAGTGGAGAGAAAGCAGGAAAAGCAGAAGGAAGGACATGATCAACATGCACGAGAGAGACAGTTAAAACCGGATGACAATGTCTATGTGAAAAACAATCAGCAATAGCTGCCTGGGGTTATTCTTAAGCAGAGTGGTCCCGTCTCCTATGTTGTTAAGCTGACTGATGGGCGTGTTTTCCACAGACATCAGGACCATGTGCGCCTGCATCATGATACCGGCTCAGAGGCAGACAGTTCCATGGAGTTTCCATTTGTGAGTCAGACTACGGTGGAAGCATGTCCACCAGTGACTTTGCCAGAGGGCGAGACGCTGGCAGAGGGGTCGGGGTCCCCTGAGGAGGATGGACATTCTCACGCAGACACACAGACCCCTCTCATGCCCCCAACACCAGATCCACCCAAAACACCCTCACCAGCAGTGCTTGCTGGGTCACCGGGGTAGTGAGCAGGTCACAGCGCACTCGTAAACCTCCTGACAGACTGAATCTTTGATGGCACAGTTCTTTTTTGTTGTTGTTAGATTGAATGTTGAATCTGTCATGTTTTCCAGATGTTTTGTATTGATAAACTGTTGCTGAGATACTAGTATAATTTTTCAGGGGTACGCGAGTTAATAACACCACTGCTTTTATTTCCTAGTTTTTTTACATTTGGGGATGTTGGATTTTAAAGGGGGAGAAGTGTTGTAATGTGAGCATTACTAGAAGTAAGATAATACTAATTAGGATAATGGGGGGCTTTACTTCAGTTCTTTTTACTTCCGGTGGGCTTTGTATATAGTGTGCCTACCATGCCGTACGGGTTGTGAAAGCCTCTGTATATACATAGTGGTTTTGAAGTTGGAGATAAAGTTGTTTCTTTGGCATGAAGTTGTCGAGTGTGCCTTTTTCAAAGCAGAAGTTGCCACAATATTGAGGGAGATCTTTACAGCCGTTCCTTGGTGCAAGAAAATCAAAGTTCAAAGTGCATTTACTATTGAAGTATGTACACTTTATACAACCTCAAGATTCATCTCCTAACAGACAGGCACAAAACAAAGAAACTCAACAGAATGCATTTTAAAAAAGGAAGTCCGTCAAACACCGGATGTGCAGAAAGAAAAAAACCAAATTGTGCAAGCAAAAAAAGTAAGCAAGCAGAATTCAGAACCGAAGTTTACGAAAGTGAATCCACAAACACAAAGCCAGGTGTCACTGCAGCCACAGCAGGCCACAGCCCCAGTTCAGAGCAGAGCCGAGTAAACGTCACAAAGTAGTGAGCAGGATCGACCTGTCCCTCACCTCTGGTCCCAACACTCTGACATTTTCAATCTGGCCCCGCGCTCAAATAGTCCAAACCTCAGGCTATTCTTCAGTCTCAGACCTGGGCCCTGCCGCTTTGATACATTCTCGATTCAGCCTGCGCCCAATCTTCCCAATTCGGCCTGACGCTTAAATCGATGAAACCTCGTTTCTTCCCTCGCCCTTGGGTCCTGGCTCCACCTTGCCTCTGCTCACCTTGCCTCAGTTCTGCCACATCGAATTGCCTTCAAGTCCGCTCCAACAATGGCCGAATCTTGGCTCATTCCCTGCTCTCCAGCCCGTGCCCTGTCGCCGTGACTTGGCGCATCGCAACTGTCGAGACTTCAGTTCACACGGCAAAAATGCCAGGTCGTACGGGTAGTTTAAAAGCTCAGTTTCAAAAGGGATGTTTCAGGCTATTGATGCGGCGAACATTTACCAGAAGAAGTGTGATTAATAAGATACTTAGTTGTATCTTTTGTTTTTTTTGCCGCTGAGCTTCACTAGCACCATCTTAAACCAGGATATTCCTGGATCATTCCTGAAAAACATCTCCATATATGGAATTTTTAAAATTGTTGATGCTGAACAAACTGCACTATGATTATTTTGGAGTGGTGGATTCAAGCACATGGAGAATGTATGCTATTTTTTAGCAAAAAATCACTTTGTAATAAGTTCAAAACTTTTTTTATCTGTTGTGTTAATATTATTCTATGTGCTGTATTGGATATATGTGTGTTTTTCACCTTGGTCCCTGGGGAATGTTGTTTCGTTTAACTATAAACACGTATGTGGTTGAATGACTATAAACTTGAACTTCAACTTAAACTTGAACAGAATCGATAGCGTGGGAGGAAAAATCTGCAACTAAACTTCTCTCATAAGTTGTAGAATTACTCTGTTTCAAAGCTCTTGGAAGATCACTGATCAACCCTGAGGAGGTCCTTTATTCCCTTGAACTTTTCCACAACCATGGCTATTTGTAGGCAGTAACTTCGGAATCTGACATAGTCAAGCAGAGCCAGCAAAGCAAATGCCTGGCAGCTCTAGTGACTCAGGTTCAGTCCTTACCTCACACGCTGACTGAGTGGAATTTGCACCATGCTGTGAACGCACGCATTGTATCATCACTCAAGTTCTCTACTTTATCCCAGCTCAAAAATGTGTGAGTTATTTGGTAATTGGCCACTGTACTTTCTCTCATGGGTAGGTAGAACCTATGGAACTTGATGGGAACGTGGAGAGAATGAGATGGAAGTAGTATAGGGCTTGATAGGCCGAAAGGCCTATTTCTGTGCTGCATGACTCCATGACTTTATGAACATGTTCTATAAGCAGTTCCACTACGCCGCCGCACGTCTGGTTATTGAAGTCTCTTCATATATAGTAGTATAGCACCCACACAGGTAAAAAGGGATTCCAATGCACATGGGTTAATTTCATAATTTCTATGGGTACAAAGCAGATGGTAGCCACAATGGCCAATCCTTATACACTACCAGGTTTCCTGTCTGTGGTTACATTTTATGGCAATGAATGCATAATCACCAAATGTTTGGAGAGAGGAAGAGATCCCTATAATGGGAGAGGAGAAGATCCCTGTAAGGAGAAGGTAACAAGAAATAGTCCACCCCGACATATTTCTAATCATAGTAGGGGATTTTGAAGAAACCCCTGCCCAATTCCCATCAGCATAAAACGTGTAGCTCCAGGGGTCCCAACACACTCGAGCACTGCTATACTAAAATAAGGAATGCCTACCGTTTCATGCCTAGACCGCATTTTGGGAAATTTGATCACTTGGCTGTCTTTCTTTGGTTTGTATACAGGTAAAGTCTAACGAACAAGGCTCCAGAGGTTAGGATAATAAAGACGTGATTGCATGAGGCAAAGGAATGCCTATGGTATTGCTTTGTGTTGATATACTGGGCCATGTTCAAGGACTCATCGGTGGACCTGAAGGAATACAGTACGGTTATCACAGACTTTATAAAAACAGTTGTAGAAGAGTGTGTCCCCACAAAATCGTTCAGAATCGTCCCCAACCAGGATGAACCATGAGAGTCACAATCTGCTGAGGGCAGGATCAGAGGCATTCAAGTATGGCGATGGAGAAAGTTACAGGAGGTCCAGGTACGATCTTAGAAAAGCCATATCATAGGCAGGGGCAATTGCAGACTAAACTTGAACCAATGAAGGATGCTCGACAGCTGAGGCAGGATTTGAATGCTATAACCTCTTACAAAGTGAAATCATACAATCTAACCAACAATAGGGCTTTGCTTCCAGATGAGCTCAATGCCTTCTGTGCTCATTTTGAGCACCAAAATATGGAGGAACCATCACAACCTCCCTCAGCTAATGATGGCCTGTGATTTCAGTCTCTGAGGATGACATCATCCTTCATGAGGTGAACCCTTGAAAAAGCACCCGGCCTAGATAGGGGAACATGGCCGAGTGCTAAAGACCTGTGCTGATTAACTGATTGGAGTGTTTACTAAGATCTTTAACCTCTCACTTCGGCAGTCTGGGGTACCCACCTGCTTCAAACGCTGGTGGAACTCAGCAAGTCAGGCAGCACCTGTGGAAGTGAATAGATAGTTGCTGAGACCCTGCATCAGGACTGAGAAGGAAGGGGGAAGATGCCAGAATGAAAAAGGTGGGGTGATGGTAAGGAGGCTAGCTGGAAAATGAGAGGTGAAGCCAGGTTGGTGGGAAGGTCAAGGCTGGGAGAAGAAGGAATCTGATAGGAGAGGAGAGTGGACCACAGGAGAAAAGGAAGGAGGAGGGAACCCAGGAGGAAGTAATAGATAGATGTAAAGGGTCAGAGTGGGGAATAGAGGAAAGTGGGAAAAATTGATTATTGGAAGATGAAATCAATATTTATTTCAATTATATCCATACTTAAGGAGAACATGGTAATCTACCTCAATGACTTGCATACACAGTGATGAAGTGTTTTGAGAGGTTCGTGAGGAAACATACCAACTCCTGCCAGAGAAGCAACTTGGATCCGCTCCAATTTGCCTACCAGCACAACAGGTCCACAGCAAAGACTATTTCATTGGCTCTACTCTCAACCCCAGAACACCTGGACAGCAAAGATGCATATATTAGAATGCTCTTTATTGAGTATAGCTCAGCATTCACCACTATCATACCCTCAAACCTAATCAATAAGCTTCAAGACCTTGGCCTCAATACAACATTGTGCAATTGAATCCTCGATTTCCTCACTTGCAGACCCCAGTTAGTTCAGGTTGGCAACAGCATATTCTCCACAATCTCCATCAGCGCAGGTGCACTGCAAGGCTGTGTGCTTGGACCCTGCTTTACTCGCTTTACACCTGTGACTGTGTGGCTAAGTACATCTCCCATGCCATATTTAAGGTTGCTGACTTCACTGTCAATGGCTGGATCAAAGGTAATGATGAATCAGCATATTAGAGAGAGACAGAAAAACCCTTAATGTCAGCGAAACCGAAGAGCCTCTACTTCCTAAGAAGCTTGTGAAGATTCAGGATGACATCTAAAACTTTGACAGACTTCTATAAATGTGTGGTGGAGAGTTGTGTGGAGCATCACAACCTGGTATGGAATCACCCATGCCCTTGAATGGAAAATCCTACAAAAGGTAGTGGATATGGCCCAGTCAATCACAGATAAAGTCTTTCCCACTGAGCATTGTTAGAAGGAAGCAGCCTCCATCATCAGGGAACCCCATCACCCAGGTCAGGCTCACTGTTGTCATCAGGAAGAAGGTAGGATTTACACCACCAGGTTCATGAATGGTTATTAGCCATCAAACATCAGGCTCTTGAATTAGAGGGGACAATTTCTCTCATCTTCACTTGCCCCATCACAAAACTGTTCCCACAACATATGGACTCACTTTCAAGGACCCTTCATCTCATGTTCTTGATATTTATTGCTTATTTATTATTATAATTCTTTCTTTCTTTTCTTTTGTATTTGTGAAGTTTATTACCATTTGCACACTGGTGTCCACCCTGTTGGGTGTGGTCAATCATTGATTCTATTATAGTTACTGGATTTATTGAGTATGCCTATAAATAAACGAATCTCGGGGTTGTATATGGTGATATGTATGTACTTTAATAATAAATTTACTTTGTACTTTGAGGTTATGCAGAACCCTTCCATATTGCATATTGTTATTTTTGCATGTACTGGAGTCTTTTTTAATGAATTCATAAGATTTAAACATTGTTGGCAGGAACAGTGTTCATTGCCCAATTCCAAAAGCTAGAGTTTTTGAAAGGTATTAATTTAGATAAGTCATTGGGACCAGACGAGGTATACCCCAGGCTACTGTGGGAAGCAACAGAGGAGATTGCTGAGCCTTTGGCAATGATCTTTGCATCATCAATAGGGACAGGTAAAGTGCCAGAGGATTGGAGGTTGTGAACATTTTTTCCTTGTTCAAGAAAGGGAACAGAGATAATCCAAGAAATTATAGACCAGTGAGCTTTACTTCAGTGGTGGGCAAGTTGTTGGAGAAGATACTGAGAGACACGATTTATGAACATTTGTAGAGACATAATCTGATTAGGGATAGTCAGCATGGCCATGTCAAGGGCAGGTTATGCCTTACGAACTTGATTGAATTCTTTGAGGATGTAACAAAACACATTGATGAAGGTAAAGCAGTGAGTGTAGTATATATGGATTTCAGCAAGGCATTTGATAAGGTTCCCCATGTGAAGCTCATTCAGAAAGTAAAGAGGCATGGGATCCAAGGAGACCTTGCTTTGTGGATCCAGAATTGGCTTGCCCACAGAAGACAAAGGGTGGTTGTAGATGGTTCGTATTCTGCATGGAGGTTGGTGACTAATGGTGTTCTGCAGGGATCTGCTCTGGGACCCCTCCCCTTTGTGATTTTTAGAAATGACTTGTTTGAGGAAGTTGAAGGGTAGATTAGTAAGTTTGCTGATGACACAAAAATTGGGGGTGTTGTAGATAGTCTGAAGGATTTTCAGAGGTTACAGCGGGACATTGATAGGATGCAGAACTAGGCTGAGAAGTGGCAGATGGAATTTGACCTACGTAAGTGTGAAGTTGTTCATTTCGGTAGGTGAAATTTGAAGACAGAATATAATATTAATGGTAAGACTCTTGGCAGTGTGGAGGATCAGCAAGATTTTGGGGTCCGTGTCCATAGCTGCTTAAAAGCTGCTGCGAAGGTTGACAGTGTTGTTAAGAAGGCATATGGTGTGTTGGCCTTCATCAACCATGGAATTGAGTTCAAGAGCTGTGAGGTAATATTACAGCTATATAAGACCTTGGTTAGACCCCACTTGGAGTACTGTGTACATTTCTGGTCTCTTCACTACAGGAAGGATGTCGATATAGAGAGACTGCAGAGGAGATTTACAATATTGTTGCCTGGATTGGGGAGCAGGCCTTATGAGAATAGATTGGGTGAACTAGGCCTTTTTTCCTTGGAGCGATAGAGGATGAGAGGTGACTTGAAAGAGGTGTATAAGATGCTGAGAGGCATTGATTGTGTGGATAGCCAGAGGCTTTTTCCCAGGGTTGAAATGGCTAACACGAGGGGGCATAGTTTTAAGGAATTTGGAAGTAGGTATAAGGGGGACGTCAGAGGTAAGTTTTTCACTCAGAGGGTGATGGGTGCGTGGAATGCACTGCCAGTGAAGGAAAAAATGATCAGATTAAGCAACTTAAATGAACCTGAAGTGCACTACATTGTTAATAGTTATTTAGGTCAGAAATGTATTTGTGCTGTATGACTTGGTGTGTCTAACACATTACAAGAACTACATTTCTTGATCATATTATCAAGCACTAGAGGCTAAAATTTGCTGTCATTTATAACAACTTCTATAAAATATTCCACCACCTACAATGTTATTTGGCACTTCAGTATTTCAGCAGTTGCTCCTTATAACTAATATTGCAGTGACAAAGAGACGTGAAGGAAGTTACCTTTTTGTTTAGATTATGAGGACACGCAGCCCTCTTTTATTGTCATTTAGTAATGCATGCATTAAGAAATGATACAATGTTCCTCCAGTATGATATCACAGAAACACAAGACAGACCAAGACTAAAAAAACTGACAAAAACCACATAATTATGACATATAGTTTCAACAGTGCAGAGCAATACCGTAATTTGATGAGGAACAGACCATGGGCACGGTAAAAAAAAGTCTCAAAGTCTCTCGGAAGTCCCATCATCTCATGCAGATGGTAGAAGGAAGAGAAACTCTCCCTGCCATGAACCTCCAGCACCGCAAACTTGCCGATGCAGCACCCTGGAAGCACCCGACCACAGCTGACTCTTGAGTCTGTCCAAAAACTTCGAGCCTCCGACCAGCCCTCCGACACCGAGCACCGAGCACCATCTCTGCCGAGCGCTTCGACCCCAGCCCCGGCAACGGGCAATAGGCAAAGCCAAGAATTTGGGAGCTTCCCCTCCAGAGATTCTCGATCACACAGTAGCAGCGGCAGTGAAGCAGGCATTTCAGAAGTTTCTCCAGACGTTCCTCCGTGCTTCTCACGGCTGTCTCCATCAAATCAGGATTGTGCATGGCATCCTACTTCACGAATATGATATCAATTCAGAGCGGCCGTGTGCGCTGTGTCGCACCGCCATCTTCTCCTCTCCTCTTGCTGCAGTCTCCCACTCTTCACCTTTCTAAGCAAAATGATGTTGCCTCTGGCTGCTCTCTTGCATAGGGCTCTTGGGGAAGAATAATAGCATAAGGTTTCTTCCTCGACCAAATACTTTACAAAAGAGTATCTGATCATTGTTGTCAGCAACGTCTTGATGTGTGCAGGTAGGTTAGCATGTATTTCTACATTAAAACAGTGATAGATATCTATGAATCATTCAGTAATCGTGAACACATCAATTTTTCTGTGGGTAAAACTAAAATTTGCATATCCCTATAAATACCAGCAACTTACATGTAGAAACATAGAAACATAGAAAACCTACAGCACAATACAGGCCCATTGGCCCACAATGCTGTGCTGAACATGTACTTACTTAGAAATTACTTAAGGATACCCGTAGCTCTCTATTTTTCTAGGCTCCATGTACCTACTCAGGAGTCTCTGTCACAATGGTGGGGCATTGGGAGCAAGGGTGGACCCAAATGCAAGACACATCTTGAGGTTAATTAAATTGAGTTTATTGTTTGATACCAGGAGAGCAAAGCAGGAGCAGGAATAGCGAACTGGACAAGGACTCAGGACTACGACTAGGCTGGGACAAGGGTCTGGGCTTGGACTCGGAATAGGTTTCCAGAACTAGAGGCGAAATGAAGAGGCTACAGTATGGACTCCGAGCCAGGGACTGGGCAAGGACCCAGTACCTGGGTCTTGCCTCGGGGCTCGGACCCCAGAACCAGGCAAGGACATGACATGGGCTGGGGAGAGGAGGAACATAGGAACACAAACCCTCGGTCTCGGGGGGCTGGTACATGGAACCATGGACACATACACAGTACACAGAGTCGGGACCCCTCCTTGGGTACAGGACATAGGGCCGGGACTCACACACAGAACAGAAAGCCGGGACCCCTCCTTGGGTACAGGACATAGGGCCGGGAATCATGACCCCCCGTGAGCCAACCGCAAGACGGCCTGACTTACCCCATGGAGGCGAGGACAAGACAAGACCAACACCAAAGAACACCAGACAGTACCAATCTAGCTCCGGCGACAGAACTAGACCGAAGTGCAGGCGAGGGCTGCAGACGAGGGCTAGAGGCGAGAGGGGCAGAGAAGGGATTCAGACAGGGGGGTAGGACAGGAATCACAGACCACCAGGGCCAGGACTTGACTCGGTACTTGGATGCCGCCAGGGCCCGGACTTGACTCAGAACTTGGATGCCGCCAGGGACGGGACTTGACTCGGAAATTCGGTCCCGTCAGGGCCGGGACTTGACTCGGTACTTGGATGCTGCCAGGGCCAGGACTTGATTTGGTACTTGAATGTCCCCGGAGCCAGGACTTGACTTGAGTAGTGCCGAGCTCTCGACTCGGCCCAGGAACAGTTGACAGCAGTTCTTGATTCCCTCCGGCAGGTTAACTGACGGACCCACCTCGGTGTGAAAACTTTGCAGGCTTGCTTTGGCGAGGTAACTTGACAGGGTTGCTCCAGTGAGGAAAGGCGAATTACCGGCACTCACTTTGGGCGGAGACTAGGCTTGCTTCGGCCAGATGACATCGGCACGCCGTACCTTTGGTGACTTTGCAGGTGCTCTCGCGCCGAACAGCTGAAAGCTGGAGACTATAAACTACCGGTTCAGCTGAGAGTAAATTGCCTCTAATCACCAAGGCCAAGGGACAAGGGAAAACAGGGAGTCTGGATTGTAACATAAACAACACAAATTTAAAGAGACCCCGATCCGGACCATGACAGTCTCTTGAAAGATCCTATAGTATCCGCCTCCACCACCGTCACTGGCAGCCCATTCCATGCACTCACCATTCTCTGCGTAAAAAACTTACCCTTGACATCTCCTCTGTACCTTCTTCCAAGCACCTTAAAACTGTGCCCTCTCGTGTTAGGCATTTCAGCCCTGGGAAAAAGCCTCTGACCATCCACACAATCAATGCCTCTCATCATCTTATACACCTCTATCAGGTCACCTCTCATCTTCCGCCCCTCCAAGGAGAAAAGACCGAGTTCATTCAACTTATTCTCATAAGGCATGCTCCCCAATGCAGTCAACATCCTTGTAAATCTCCTCTGAACGTGTGTGCAGATTCTTTACAGAATCACAGAATGGTTGTAGAACAGAAGCCCTTTTGGCCTGTTGATTCCAAAGGGGCTTTAGGTACAAATAATTCACCCACCCTCTCTGAAATTCTTTCTGTTCAGATATTTCTCCAGTTCCCTTTAATCAAATCTGCCTCTACCATACTCCAGCAATATAACCAAGCCCCTAACCAGTTAGTCCATGAAAAGTAATTTTTCCCCTTGTTATTTTTGGTTCTCTTGCTAACCACTTACATTCTACATCCCATAGTTCTTGTCCCATCCATTAATGGGAATGTTTTCACTCAATCTAGTCTGGTTATACCTTCATTATTTTAAACACAGTTGATTCCAGTCATAAGGACACATCAGGACCAGTACATTTTGGCCCAGTTAAGCAGCTACTCCAATTAGCCAAAGTTTCTTGGAAACAGTTGAGAAGATATTAAAAAGGCAAATTATGTATTTAATTCTTCTTGTTTATTTATTTGTTGTGATACAGCATGGGATAGCCCCTTCCAGCCCTTTGAGCCACACTGTCCGCAATCCGTCGCTTTAAACTGAGCCTAATCATGGGACCATTTACAATGAACAATTAACCTACCCACCAGTACATCTTTGGAACGTGGGAAGAAACTGGAGCACCCGGAGGAAATGCACACAGTCATGGGTAGAACGTACAAACTCCTTGCAGGCAGCGGTGGGAATTGAACCCAGTCACTGGTACTGTGAAGCATTGTGCTGACCACTATGCTACCATGCCGCCCCACTAATATTTAAATGAAATGCAGAACAAATTAAAACACTACCGATACAACTGCAGTATTATACAACTGTGTATTAATTCCTAATATTTATTGACAGAAGAATTCATCTGCATCGTGTTCTTTTGACTATATACTAACAAAATCCACACAGCCACCCAGTGTGGATAATGGGCTGCCTTCATACAATGCTGTTGATAATCACATCCTCCAAATCTTCATCTCCTTCGCAACATTCAAGATGATCGTCAGTACATACCTTCAAATTCTCTGTTGTTTCTAACTTGTTGAAGTAGTGAAATTGTTTCATTTTCACTCCCGGTTGTTTCTGTCATCTCCAATCCTGAAAGCTTAAAACAACGGTAAGCAAAACAGTTCAGAATTGTCTTACTACTTATTTCTCGCAAACTATCAAGAACAAAAATTGCTGCTTTTTGAACACATGCACACACAACTGGTGCAATTTAAAAACTGTTCAGTCGATGCACGGTGTTATGTTTAATGGCCACGTAAGTGCACGTGACTACACCTAGAAACTGTTGGTAACAGTCTCTCGTCCCAAGTAAGCAACAAAGTACAGTATCCCAAATAAACAAAGGGAGTCCTGGCTATTTTCTCAATTAGTTTTTGTTTTTTAAGAATTGTACCAAATAAGTGGCTGTCCCAATTAACAAATAGCCCAATTAACTGGAATCCACTGTATTTCAATTTGGTTTTCTTACTGACTCTTCTATTACAAGGAGAACTACCACAGCTTTTCCAATCTGTCCACATACTGTAACTGAAACCCCTCATCCCAGAAATCTTTTTGGCAATTTGCCTCTGCATTCTCTTTTAACCTTCCTGAAAATTGGTCCCTGGAATTGTGCATGATTCTCCAGTTGTGGCTGAACTACAAACTTGTAGAATCGATGTTCTTCATTGTTTCCCTGCTCTTCTACTCTATGCTGCCTTATGAAGCCCAGGAGCCCAGGAGGTAAGCATGTCTCAGGTCTCTCTCTTCTAATACCTCTGTTTAAATTTGTACCCTCTGGTTTACATCGTTTCTTATTACTATTACAACTAAAATATACCAGTATTAATTTCATATTATTAAATATAAATACATATACTCACTCCAGCTGCTTGTCTGAATCCCTGAAGTCTCCTCATAGTTCGATACCTATTGAGTATTGCTTTATCTGCATATTTGAAAATTGTGCCCCCTATACCCAAATCACCACATCTGTTAAGAAAAGTAGTGTTGTTAGAATCAATCCTCGAAAAACTCTACTCTTTATTTCCACCTACTGTAAGAAACAGCCTTTCTTGACTACTCCTGCTTCTGACTATTTCAGTAACTTCCTGTGCAGGCTGCTACAACCCCTTTAATTACATGGCTTGCCATTTTGATGATGTTTGTTATGTGGCATCTTATTAAGTGCCCTTTGGAAGCCCATATTTACACCAACAAGAATAAATCACTCATCTGTTACTTGGAATTGCTTTATTATTGTCACAAGTACCATGATACAGTGAGAAGCTTGCCTTGCATACTGTTTATGCAGACCAAATCATTACACAGTGCATTGAAGTAGAATAAGGTAAAACAGTAACAATATAGAAAAAGTGTAAAAGTTACTGAAAAAGTGCAATGCAGGTAAACAAAGTGTAAGGTTGTAACAGGGTAGAGTGTGAGTCCAAGAGACCATTTTATCATTCAAGAGTCTGTTAACAGTGGGATAGAAGCTGTACTTGAGCCTGATGGTATGTGCTTTCGTATCTTCCGCCTGACAGAGAATGGCTGGGGTCGGGTCTTTAATTATGCTGGCTGCTTTACTGAGGCAGCGAGAAGTATAAACAGAGTCCATATAGAGAAGGCTAGTTCCTGTCATGTGCTGAGCTGTGTCCACAATTCTCTGCAGTTCCTTGCAGTCATTTGCAGAGCGGTTGCCATACCAAACCATTATACTGGACATCCAGACAGAATGTATCGATAAAAATTGGTAAGAGTCAACTGGGACATGGTGAATTTCTTTACCCTCCTGAGGAGGTCGAGGTGTTGGTGAGCTTTTTTGGCTGTGACATTAACGTGATTGAACCAGGAACAGCTGTGGGTGATATTCACACCAAGAGACTTGAGGGTCTCATCCTCAACACCATTGATGTAGACAGCAGAATGGGCACCGCCCCCTTTCTGAAGTCAATGACCAACCCTTTTGTTGACGTTGAGGGAATGGTTGTTGTCATGTCACCACGGCCGTAATCTCCCTTTCTCCTTCCTGCACTCTGACTCATCCTCATGTAGTGTTTTATACTTTTTGAACGCAAAGAGAACAACGAAGTTTCGATGGCTCAATCACCTCTCTAACTTTAGCATGTTAACTGTTATTAGCTGTTTACTTTTTAACTTGTGTTGTAAATGCACCTTATCATTTGTAAATTTACTAGTGGCAATATTACTTCATGTTATGTGTGTGAGTTATATGTATTGTGTTGTGCGCTTCAGAGGAACATTATTTTGTTTGGCTGTTTACACGTGTATGATTGAAGGACAATAAACTGAGCTTAAACTTGATTTGGTACGTAGACAGGTCATGTTGTGACGTATAACATATTTCCCATTAGCAGAGCACCCCAACTAGCAGAAACCCATTGAATACTCAAATACTAGTAGCTGGTCCAAGTGCTTCCAAATACAAACTCCATACTCCCAAAGTATACCTTCTATGCCCCATGGTTGAGGATGGCTCCTGGAATATATGACTATCCAGAATATTAAGTGACCTAACAAGACATATCCTGAACCATGTATTAAGAGGCAGGAACATGCCTTTAACAATATGTTAACACAGGAGATGGCCACTGAATACCTCCCTGCAGTTCTCAATGACCACCAATTAACATAAGCGTTCATCTATTGTCTTCCCCTGGTGCACTGTTAAAATATCTGACACATGATGACTGGTTTCAATAACCTTAGTAGGAGCAGCTGGTTGATCTTCAGCTCATTTGGAAGAATGAGCAGGTGATAGGTAGGAGCTAAAGGGAGATAGTCAGGCCTAAATTGCAGGAGGCAGGTCGCTGGGTGACTGTCAGGAGAGGAAAAGAGAATAGGTAGACAGTGCAGGGTGCTCTGTGGCTGTGTCTCTGTTGTGGGGGATGACCTACCAGGGAAAACCTGCAGTGACCAGGTTACTAGCACTGAGTCTGGCTCTTTGGCTCAGAATGGGAAAGGGAAGAGGAGGAGTGTGGTAGTGATAGAAGAATCCATAGTTAGAGGAGCAGACGGGAGATTCTGTGGATGTGAGACATCTGGATTGTATGTTACCTCTCAGGTACCAGGGTCAGGGAGATCTTGGTTCAGGTCCACAGCATTCTAAAAAGAGGAGGGTGAGCATCCAGATGTACAAACGACATAGGTAGGAAAAGGGACGAGGTTCTGAAGAGAGAATATCTGGAGTTTGGTAGAGAGCTGAGAAACAGGAACTCAAGAGTAGTAATCTCTGGATTGTTGCCACTGAAGATAAGAATTGAAATGTTTGGCAGATACTGTGTGGCTGAGGAACTGATGTAGGGGACAGGGTTTCAGATTTCTGGATCATTGAGATCTCTTCTGGGGAATGTATGAACTGTACAAAAAGGACAGGTTACACCTGAACTTGGGGGCGGGGGGCGCGGAATATACTTGTGGGCAGGTTTACCAGAGCTGTTGGGGAGGGTTTAAACTAATTTGGCAAGGGGATGGGAACCAGAATGATAGGGGAGAGGATGGGGCAGTTGATATGCAATTTGATTCTATGTGTAGTGAGAATGTGTATAAGTGTATCTTCAAGCTAAATAATAGGTTCAACAGTTTGAAAAGTGAGGATTAAGTAATAGGGAAGGAGAGTAAGGGAGAAGTTGCTTAAATCTCCAGAACAAATAAAAAATCAAAAAGTTTGGAAAGGGATAAGTATCTAACTTCCAGTAACAAGGTGCTAAAATTGAAAAGGGTGATGAACACAGGACTGAAGGTGTTACATTTGATGAATGCATGAGATATACTGAATAAGGTAGTTGATCTTGTGCAGTTTGAAATTGGCAGGTATGACATTGTGGGCATAACTGAGCCCTAGCTGAAAGAAGATCATAGTTAGGAGTTTAACAAAAAAGAACACACATTCTATTGAAAGGACAGGCAGAGAGGGTGGGATGGCTCTGTTGGTAAAAAATGAAATCAGATCCTGAGAAAGGGATGGCATAGGATCAGAAGATGTAGAATCATTGTAGTAGAGTTAAGAAACTGCTAAGATAAAAAGACCCTGATAAGAGTTACATATAGTCCTCTGAACAGTAGCCAGGATGTGGGGTACAAATTACAACTAGAGACAGTAAACACATTTGAAAAGCAATATGCAGGTAGATTGGAATAAATCAGTTTGATGCTGGATCCCAAGAGAAGTAATCTGTAGAATGCCTATGAGACAACTTGTGGTTGAGCCCAATAGGCAAAAGTCAATTCTGCATTGGGTGTTGTGTAATGAATCATATTTCATTAGGGAGATTAGGTAAAGGAATGTTTAGGAGGCAGTGATCATAATATGATAGAAATTCACCCTTCAGTTTGAGAGGGAGAAGCTAAAATCAGATGTATCAGTATTACAGTGGAGTAAAGGTAATTACAGAGGCATGAGAAAGGAGCTGGCCAAAATTGATGGTAAGGGAACACTGGCAGGGATGATAGCAGAATACCAATGGCCGGAGTTTCTCAGAGCAATTCAGAAGACACAGGATAGATACATCCCAAAGAAGAAAAGGATAGGGCAACCGTGACTGACAAGGGAAGTCAAAGACAGTATAAAAGCAAAAGAGAGGGCATACAAAACAGCAAAAATTAATGGGAAACTGGAGAATTGGGAATGTTTTAAAAACCAACAGGAGAGAACTGAAAAAGCAATAAAGAAAGAAAAGATATGAAGCGAAACTAGCTAAAAATATAAAATGAAATACACATTTTTTCAGATTTTTTATATAAAGAATAAAAGAGAGGTGAGACTGGAAATGACACTAGAGAGTTAGTAATGAATTGAATGAATGAATAAGCAATCATGAATTGACTTTATTACTTACATCCTTCACATACATGAGGAGTAAAAATCTTTACATTATGTCTCCATCTAAATGTGCAATATGCAATTTATAGTCATTTGTAATAAATAGTATGTACAACAGAAATATACCATAGAAATACAATTGTATCTGCGTGAATTAATCAGTCTGATGGCCTGGTGGAAGAAGCTGTCAGAGAGATTGTTGGTCCTGGCTTTAATGCTGCGATATTGTTTCCCGGATGGTAGCAGCTGGAACAGTTTGTGGTTGGGGTGACTTGTGTCCCCAATGATCCTGCAGGCTATCTTCACGTACCTGTCTCTGTAAACGTCCTGTATAGTGGAAAATTCACACCACTACACGATGCACTGGGCTGTCCACACCACTCTCTGCAGAGTCCTGTGATTGAGGGAAGTACAGTTCCCATACCAGGCAGTGATGCAGCCAGTCAGGATGCCCTCAGTTGTGCCCCTGTAGAAAGTCCTTAGGATTTGGGGACTCATACCAAGCTTCTTCAACCATCCAAGGTGAAAGAGGTGCCGTTGTGCTTTTTCTCACCACAACCAGTATGCACAGACCACGTGAGATCCTTGGTGATGTGTATGAGGAGGAAGTTAAAGCTGTTCACCCTCTCAACCCCATTGATGTCAATAGGGGTTAGTCTGTCTCTGTTTCTCCTGTAGTCCACAACCAGCTCCTTTGTTGTTGCGACATTCAGAGAGAGATTGTTTTCTTGACACCACTGTGTCAAGGTGACGACTTCTTCTCTGTAGGCTGCCTCGTTATTATTTGAGATTAGGCCAATCAGTGTAGTGTCATCAGCAAATTTAATTAGCAGATTGGAACTGTAGGTAGTGACACAGTCATGGGTATACAGAGAGTAAAGGAGGGGGCTTAGGACACAGCCCTGATGGGCACCTGTGATGAGGGTCAGAGGGGCAGAGGTGAGAGAGCCCACTTTGATGGAGATCTGACAGGAAGTCCAGGATCCAACTGCACAAGGCAGGGTGAAAGTCGAGGTCTCTAAACTTCTTGTTAATCCTGGAGGGAGTTATGGTGTTGAATGCTGAATTGGAGTGCAAGAAAAGCATTCTCACATAAGCATCCTTCTTCTCCAGATGTGCAAGGACTGTGTGTGGAGCTGTGGAATTGCATCATCTGTCCATTGGATGAATTATAGGAGGTCCAGTGTGTAAGGTAACAAGCTGCAGATGTAATCCTTGACCAGCCTCTCAAAACATTTGCTTATCATTGAGGTGAGTGTGACAGGACACCAGTTGTTCAGACAGGTTACCTTGGTCTTTTTGGGTACAGGAACAATGGTGGATGTTTTGAAGCAGGACACTCTACACTGGGAGAGGGAGAGATTAAAAATGTCTGTAAACACACCTGCCAGTTGTGCCGCGCACATCCGGAATACCTGCCCTGGGATGCTGTCTGGTCCCACAGCCTTGCGACTGTCCGCTCATTGGAAACACCTACGTACTTCAGCCTCAGAGATGACCAAGGTGCAGGTCATTTTGGTGGCTCTCCTCGAGGCTCAGCATTAGTGATATCAAACCAAGTGTAAAAAAGGAATGGGGGACAAAGGAATAGTTGGACAAACTTAATAAATATTTTACATCAGTCTTCGCTGTGGAAGACACTAGCAGTATGCCAGAAATTCAAGTGTTAAGGGCAGATGTGGGTGTAGTTGCTATTACTAAGGAAGAGGTGCTTGAGAACCTGAAAGATCTGAAGGCAGATAAGTTACCTGGACCAGATGGATTACAGCCCAGGGTTCTGAAAGAAGTAGCTAATGAAATTATGGAGGCATTAGAAATTATCGTTCAAGAATCTCTATATTCTGGAATAGTTCTGCAGCAGTGGAAAATTACAAATGTCACTCCACTCATTAAGAAGGGAGGTAGGCAGAAAGAAAGGAAATTGACGGCCAGTTAGCCTGATTTCAGTGGTTGGGAAGATGGATGTTAGTCCATTATAAAGGATGAGGCTTTGGGGTACATGAAGGTGCATGATAACATAGTCAATGTCTGCACGGTTTCCTTAAGGGGATATCTTGCCTGACAAATCTGTTGGAAGTCTTTGAGGAAATAACAGGCTGGATAGACAAGGGGGAGTCAATGAATGCTATTTTCTTGGACTTTCAGAAGGGCTTTGACAGGTGCCACACATAAGGCTACTTAACAAGAGCCCATGGTGTTACAGGAAAGATAGGAGCATGGACAGAATATTAGCTGACTGGCAGGAGGCACAAAGTGGGAATAAAGGGGGCCTTTTCTGGTTGGCTGCAGGTGATCTGGTGTTAAGCAGGGGCCAGCATTGGGATGGTTTTTTTTTTCCCTGTTGTATGTCAATGATTTGGATGACAGAATTGATGGCTTTGTGGCCAAGTTGCGGACAATACAAAGATAGGTGGAGGGGCTGGTGGTGTTGAGGAAGCAAGGAGTCTGCAGACAGAAGGACTTGGATAGATTGGGAGAATGGACAAGAAGCGGCAGATGGAATTCAATGTAGTGAAGTGTATGTTCATGCACTTTGGTAAAGGAATAAAAGCATAGACTATTTTCTAAATGGAGAACAAATTCAGAAATCAGAGATGCAAAGTGACTTGGGAAACCTTGTGCAGGATTCCCTAAAGGTAAGTTGCAGGTTGAGTGGATGGTAAGGAAAACAACTTCAATGTTAGCGCTGATTTTGAGAGAGATAAACTGTAAATGCAAGGATGTGGTGCTGAGGATTTATAGTGTATTAGTCAGACTGCACTTGGACTATCATGAGCAGTCGCGGGTCCCTTATCGAAGAAAGGACGTGCTGGCATTGGATAGGGTCCAAAGGAGGTTTATGAGAATGATCCCAGGAATGAAAGGGTTAATGTATGAGGAGAGTTTAATTGCTCTTGGCCTGTAGTCGCTGGAATTGAGAAGAATGAGAGGGGATCTCATTGAAATCTATTGAATATTGAAAGGCCTAGATAGAGTGAATGTGGAGAGAATGTTTCCTATCATCAGGGAGTCTAGGAGCAGAAGGCACAGCCTCAGACACAAGGATGTCCCTTTAGAACAGAAATAAGGAGAAATGTCTTTGGCCAGAGGGTGATGAATCTGTAGAATTCATTATCACAGAAGGCTGTGGAGACAAAGTTGATGGGTTCTTGATTACTAAAGGGGTCAAAGGTTATGGGGTGAAGGCAGGAGAATGGGGCTGAGAGGGATAATAAATCAGCCATGATGAAATGGCTGAACAGACTCGATGGGTTGAATGGCCTAATTCTGCTCCTATGCCTTGTGTTCTTCTGGTAACTTGGAAGATGCCAATATTGTACAGCAAAATTAATGCAAGGTTTGAGAAGAACTGAAATTAATTCAAAGAGTCAGCACAGGAATAGCATCTCATTCTCCTTCTGTGTTATGTGAGCCTTTGATTCCTCCAGTTTCATTTTCCAGAACTCCAATGTGGAAACTTTCCCTCCTGGCTCTCTCTGAAGTTTCCACAACAAATCCATGGAACAGAGTGTGGATGGGAAACGTTCTTATAGATTGTTATGTCATTTCTGGCATAACGGGCATGACCAGGAGTTAACTGGTCACATGTGGCTGACTGCTTCTCAAGTGCTTTCAAACTGGCCAGGGACAGTGGAGTTCCAGTCTTCCCCCTTGTGACAAGGACAAGTGTCCTTGCAGGAAAAAGACAAACCACAGCCCACTTCACTGGATCAAGCTTGTTATCTAAATTACATAATGCCCAATGCAAGCTGTTATCATGTGACAGATCTGTATACACTGTGATACCAATGACAACTCAAAACTAACCAACATGCCTTAATTTTCAGAAATATCGGCTTTATGCATATTCTGTTGTGACGTATTGGTGTATGACAGTATCATTTTTCATTTAGTTTGAAAACATGAACCAGTTACACAGGATATCTGATGGAGACACGCCTCAATGCTTTTTTCTGTTTATCAATTTAACCATGACTACAACTTGGGAGTGGTTACTAACTAAACAGGCTTTTTTGAGAACACCCACTTAACATCACTAATTCAATACCAGGTGTTTCAAAGGAAGATACCAGCACACTTCTGGCTGTCTAAATTCTTTATCCTGTGGTTAACTTCCACTTTGATTTTCCAATTAATCTGTTCCTATTTTCTGCTGTACTGAAGATGAATATTTTAATTACTTGTGATTGAGTATCTAATATGACACTTTCCAGGCCAACGTAAATTAGTAAATTGAAGTAATATTGTTTTATATTAGTATTATTTACTAAATTACATTGACTGAGAAATTCTACAATGGTTTTTATGAGTTATGCAGTAGGATATTTTAATCCTCCTGATGTTAAAAGTGGACGAAGTTTGTTTTGATGTCACCATAATAAAAATGTATTGCCATTTGGAACCTGCAAAAGATACTACGGCTTGAGTATTGAAGTAAGTCTTACCTGGAGAGTTGACCCATACTTTCATGTTAAGGAGCCTGGCCTGATTTTCTACTAAACATACTTCTCCCAAACACAGCCACCATATGATGAGTGAAGATTGTAGAAGTGTGGTGTGCAAGAGATTGGGAAAGAATGGAGATAATCAGGACAAGGCTAGATACAGAGGTTATGGAGAAGACAATGAACTAACAAAACAGCAGTGTGAGAAAACACAGAATCTTAATAAATGCTTTTAAAAATTCTGGATTCTTGAGAGGAAGCTTTTTTGCAAATAACATTCATATCATACATATTCTCACATGGTTTGTATATTTTGCAGACAGAACTGTTAATCCTATGAGATGATCAAGCAAATGCTTCTATAATTTCATCAGGGACTGCAGCCCTGGGGAAGGACTCTGAACTCTGGATTTGATTTTAAGCGCAGTTTCCAAAGTGGACATGTAAAATTCCATGGCATCACTTTGAAGAAGAGCTGGATGGCTTCCTTCCCATGTTGTGCCTTGTTCAATATTTATTCAATGCCCTTGAATGGAAGATCCTACAAAAAGTAGTGGACACAGGAAAGCAGCATCCATTATCAGGGACTCCCCCCGCCCAGGCCATGCTCTCTTCTTGCTGCTGTCATCAGGATGAAGGTACAAGAACCTCAGGACTTACACCACCAGGTTCAGGAAAGTTACTACCCCTCAACCATCAGGCTCTTGAACTTACTCTACTTCATTTGCCCCAGCATTGAAATGTTCCCACAACCAATGGACTTACTTTCAAGGACTCTTCATCTCATGTTCTTAGTATCTTCGCTTACATAAGAACATAAGAAATAGTAGCAGGTGTAGGCCATCCTGCCCATTGAGCCTGCCCCGGCATTCAATAAATCATGGCTGATCTGTTCGTAAACTCAACTCCATCTATCTGCCTTTTCCCCATAACCCTTAATTCCCCTACTATGTAAAAATCTATCTAACTGTATCTTAAATATATTTAGTGAAGAAGCCTCAACTGCTTCCCTGGGCAGAGAATTTTGCAGATTCACCACTCTCTGGGAAAAGCAGTTTCTCCTCTTCTCTGTCCTAAATCTTCTCCCCAGAATCTTGAGGCAATGTCCCCTAGTTCTAGTCTCACCTACCAATGGAAACAACTTTCCTACTTCTATCTTATCTATTCCTTTAAAAATTTTGTATGTTTCTATAAGATCCCCTCTCATTCTTCTGAATTCCAGAGTGTATAGTCCCAGGCGACTCAATTTCTCCTCATAGGTTAACCCCTTCATCGCTGGAATCAACCTGGTGAACTTCGTCTGCACTGCCTCCAAAGCCAGTATATCCTTCCTCAAGCAACATACATCAAAGTTGCTGGTGAACGCAGCAGGCCAAGCAGCATCTATAGGAAGAGGTGCAGTCGACGTTTCAGGCCGAGACCCTTCGTCAGGACTAACTGAAGGAAGAGTGAGTAAGGGATTTGAAAGCTGGAGGGGGAGGGGGAGATGCAAAATGATAGGAGAAGACAGGAGGGGGAGGGATAGAGCCGAGAGCTGGACAGGTGATAGGCAAAAGGGATATGAGAGGATCATGGGACAGGAGGTCCGGGAAGAAAGACAAGGGGGGGGTGACCCAGAGGATGGGCAAGAGGTATATTCAGAGGGACAGAGGGAGAAAAAGGAGAGTGAGAGAAAGAATGTGTGCATAAAAATGAGTAACAGATGGGGTACGAGGGGGAAGTGGGGCCTTAGCGAAAGTTAGAGAAATCGATGTTCATGCCATCAGGTTGGAGGCTACCCAGACGGAATATAAGGTGTTGTTCCTCCAACCTGAGTGTGGCTTCATCTTTACAGCAGAGGAGGCCGTGGATAGACATGTCAGAATGGGAATGGGATGTGGAATTAAAATGTGTGGCCACTGGGAGATCCTGCTTTCTCTGGCGGACAGAGCGTAGATATCCTTCCTCAAGTATGGAGACCAGAACTGCACACAGTACTCCAGGTGCGGCCTCACCAGTACCCTGTATAGTTGCAGCATGACCTCCCTGCTCTTGAATTCAATCCTTCTAGCAATGAAGGCCAACATTCCGTTTGCCTTCTTAATAACCTACTGCACCTGCAAGCCCAGCTTTTTGTGATTCATGCACAAGCACTCCCAAGTCCCTCTGCACAATAGCATGCTGCAATCTTTCACCATTTAAATAATAATCTGCTCTTCTATTATTCCTTCCAAAGTGGATGATCTCACATTTACCAACGTTGTATTCCATCTGCCAGACCTTGGCCCACTCACTTAACCTATCTATATCCCTCTGCAGACTCTGCACATCCTCTGTACAATTTGCTTTTCCACTCAGTTTAGTATCATCAGCAAATTCTGCTACGCTACACTCAGTCCCCTCTTCCAAATCATCATTGTAAATGGTAAACAGCTGCAGGCCCAGCACCGACCCCTGCGGTACCCCACTCACCACTGACTGCCAACCGAAGAAACACCCATTTATACCAACTCTCTGCCTTCTGTTGGTTAACCAATCCACTATCTATGCCAATACACTTCCTCTGACTCCATGCATCCGTATCTTATTTATAAGTCTCTTGTGTGGCACCTTATCGAATGCCTTCTGGAAATCCAAGTATACGACATCCACCTGTTCCCCCCTATCCACTGCACTCATGATGTCCTCAAAGAACTCCAGTAAAATTGTCAAACAGGGCCTGCCCTTTCTGAATCCATGCTGCGTCTGCCTAATGGAACCACTCCTTTCTAAATGTTTCACTATTTCTTCCTTAATGACACCTTCAAGCATTTTCCCGACTACAGATGTTAAGCTAACTGGCCTATAGTTGCCCGTATTTTGCCTACATCCTTTTTTAAAAAGTGGCGTGACATTTGCTGTCTTCCAGTCCGCCGGGACCTGCCCAGAGTCTAGAGAATTTTGGTAAATGATTACCAACGTGTCTACTATAACCTCCGCCAATTCCCTCAGCACCCCGGGATGCATCCCATCAGAACCAAGGGACTTACCTACCTTTAGGCCCTCTAGTTTGCTCATCACTATCTCTTGCTTATTTATTATTAATTCTTCTTTCTATATTTGCAGTTTGTTGTCTCCTGCACTCTGGTAGAACACCTTAGTTAAACGTTCTTTCATTGATGCTGTTATGGTTATTATTCTATAGATTTATTGAGTATGCCCACAAGAAAATGAATCTCAAAGTTGTATATCATGACATATATGTACTTTAATAATAAAATTTACTTTGAACTTTGAACTTCTGAACTTCTGTACCTTCATATTGTTGGGTATAATTCAAATAGAGAGTAAATATGACATGCCTTGTAGTAACAAGGATCTGGCATTCATCTTTGTGGGCCTTTGCTGTCCAGCTTCCTAAATCACAGCACCGATAACTTTTCAGTAAATAACTTTATCGGCTATACTTTGACATCTGCTATGTTTAGAAAAGGTGGTCTAAAGATGAAATCTTTTCATCCTTTTATTTACTGCCTTCCAGATGGGAGCACAACGTGAATACTTACAATCAGGCAGAAAACTCAACTCATGCTTTGTTTAATTGTGTACTGAAGTCTGTTCAAATTCTCGGAATGTGTATAGTTAAAACATAGTCAGACTGCAAGTACTTATGTCCAAACGACAGGAATTCTGCAGATGCTGGAAATTCAAGCAACACACATCAAAGTTGCTGGTGAACGCAGCAGGACAGGCAGCATCTCTAGGAACAGGTACATTCGACGTTTCAGGCCGAGACTCTTCGTCAGGACTGGCGTCTGACGAAGGGTCTTGACTTGAAACGTCGACTGTACCTCTTACTAGAGATGCTGCCAGTACTTATGTCCAGATTGGCATAATCTAGGATAAGTAGTGCTATCCTGAACTTGATTAATGAAACTTTCCTTTTTAATATTTGAGTTGTCTTGTTAGTTGGTTTTTACAACCAGATTTGGTATATCAGAAGCCCACGGGCATCTTAATTATTCATATTTCCTTTATAATTCTTCCTTTCACATACAGAGACAACACAACCCTCTCTATTAATATTGAGTAAATATCAAGGTGAATATTTTAATCATGAGTCAGCAACCAGGCACACCCAATCCATTGTTCTTTATCTGACTGAATCATTTGTGCTTTTCTAATTCCAACTCCTGCGCTTCACTAATTCTAATTGTTCTTTCTGCATCTCTGTGGAATTTTTTAACATAAACCATACTACTAGATTTCCACCCCTCTCTCCTCCTTTAAGTTGCTCTTCAAAGCCCATTTCTGAAGGGTCTCAGCCCGAAACCTTGGCTCTTTATTCCTCTCCATTGATGCTGCCTGATCTACAAAGTTCCTCCAGCATTTTGTGTGTGTTCCTCTGGACTTCCAGCGTCTGCAAAATCTCCTGTGTTAAAGATTTAGTGAACTGCCCTAATACTCCACTGTATGCTTCAGTGAAAAAATTTGTTTGATAACAATGTTGCATTGCCTTGCCCTTTTTCCATTTTATGGGTGTACATAAATGCAAGTTATTTTGCTCAGCTTTCTTAATACGATGCAGGAGGCCATTTGGCCAATTGTGTCTGTGTCAGCAGAGCAGCCCCATTGATCCCATTGCTGTTCAAGCCCTGCAGATTTAAATCATATTCTGTCTCTCTCAGACCTGTCAACTTCCCCTTTGATCCCTTTGCTATTTATGTACTTAGTGGGAAACTCAGAGTAGCCAATACATTATGGTCGCCTGGACATCGTTTGAACATGGGAATGCTCCAAAGTACCAGAGTACCAAATGAAATCTGTGCAGCTACTTGAAAGATGTGGAAACTCCACATGGATGCAGTTGAGATCAGGATCAATTGAGCTCAGGTCCTTGAAGCTGTAGCCAACAGCTCTACCTAATGCACCACCATGTTGTTTCTCACTGGAGTGGGTCCCTTTCAGTTTCTAATTTCATCAGTGAGATGTTTATAAATGGAAAATTACAGGTAGACCAAATGGGCTCAGCAATTCTATCAGACAGATCCAATAGTATGGTAATATGGTTTTATGTTTCCTGTGGCGCCTAACTCTATGATAAGATCACCTGTATATTCTGAGCAGGTTAACGGAGTTAGTCTTTGAAAGTATGTAACAGCAGTGACTTTCCCAATCTCCTAGCAAGTGCAGTGTCAAGGGAATGCTACACTGGAGTGGTCCAACATTTGGATAGCACCTTTAGCTGAAACCCTGCTCAGATAGATCTAAAGGAGTCCATTGCACTATCTGAGGAATAGCTAATTCCTATTATCTTGTTCGATATTTATCCTTCGCCTAATACTACTGAAACAAAGCAACAATTCACTTACCTCATTGCTTTTCACAGAGCTTGCAATGTGCAATTTAGGTACACTGTTTCCTACATTGCAAAATTAGCTAGGATTCAAGATAAATTTATTGGTTTTAAGCTATTTGAATGATGTCCAGAAGATGAGAAAGTTTTGCATAAATACGAGTTCTTTTTTTACTGATGCTTTAAAATTCTTTACGGTTGTTGAAATGCTTTTTAATTGTGGCGATTTAACAACCTGTTGCTCATGTATCATGGTTAAAAATCATGAGGTTACACATTGTTTTTAAAGCCACCAACTGAAATACAAGTCCTTTACCAAATCCAATCAGTGGAAAATTGTCACTAATATCACAAGCACGTGATTATTTTTTTCAGGAGCATACAAGACGGAAATTTTGTATGAATATTGTCTTTATCAATTTTCAAGAACAAGACTGCTGTTTTTCATAGATTCCAAATTAAATGGGCAGGGTTATTGGATATAAAATTCATCTGGGAGAACAATGGTAACTTTCAGGTTACTGCCAGGTTATAGAAGCATACCTTCAAACAGTTGCCACAGGGGACCAATTACTGTGGGGGGCTTTGGTCTGCAATAATATTGAATTGACTCTTGTATTTAAGTTGACTATACTTCACTTCACTGTCCATTAATAATGCAATTTTCAACAAATACAGGGCAATGAGTCAGCAAACTGTGTATCTCTCCCAGAGTGTAAATAAATTGAATTAAAGGGAATTTACAGGCTAAGCAGGCTGCTAAAACAAATATATTACTAATATTCCACATTACTGGACCTACCCTGTGAATAACAAAAATGAAATCTTGTGCTGGTATGGAGATTTTATAACAAGATTGTAATATCCCACTATGAGATTTTGTAATCTTAATATTTATTCTCTACAACATCATTGGTAAAGCCACTGGGTTCAAACAATTCAAAATTGTGGGATTTGGCTGTATCACGGTGGTATTAATGGTTGTTTTCTCCAATGGTATGTTTTAAAACAGAGCTTCTGTTAATATGTTATTATCAGTAGAATATGACAGAGAAGGAACTTTTGAAGAATTTCTCTCAATATTGATCTAATGTTTGAGTTCCCAGGATCAAGCTTCTATGTTGACACAACGTTTATTGATCAACTAGCAATTTTCCTGAAACAGTTCTGTTTCATTTGTGTGCAGCAAAAAGTCCATTGATAAGGAGAGACTTGACACTCATGTGATTTTCTTGAATACAGTAGGTACTTTATTGATACATGTGTAATAGCTGTATTATTATGGGATAAGTGGAGGGAAGTCACAGTTATAATGCCTAATGAGGGACAGTAAAACTATGCAGAAGAAATTAAACATGGCTTAGGAATCCTCATTTTGTAATGTCATTCATTCAATAAGAAAGAACCAAGAAATTTCAGTTTTATTAAATAAGGCACAATGCAGCAGAATTGCCCTACATTTGCACAGCCCATTTTCCAACTGCCGACAAAAATACTCAGTTACAAGATTAATTACACTGTGGAGAGGACCAGCTGTGTTCGAAAAGTGCTGGAATAATGCTTTAATTCACCATGATCCATCAAAGTCTGCTCTTTAAGAACATTTGAGACAGGTTGCACACACAATGGTGTAATTAGACTGACATTCTGTGGAGGTATGCTCAGAGGTTGTTTTTCTGTAAACTATCAGGCCTGGGGTAAATGAACATTAAGAATATGTAGAGTGGTAAATATCAACTTTGAGTTTTCTTATCTTGATCTTATATAGAATCTATTTCCAGACATTACAAAGTGGAGAAACGCAAAAGGCAGAAAATCATGTTGAGGAAAAGGGTAGCTCATGCATCTCAGCTGCAATTCATTTTGACAAAGTCTGTAACAATTCAAAAACTGGGTAGAGCAAGGGATCACCAGTGGGAACAATAGTAAAATGCCATGATCATTGCAAGAACATTCGGGGCAATAGGAGGGAGACAAGACTAGTCCTCTACTTTCATGCAAGACTTGTGAACAACTGATTTCATTTCTTGCAAGTTAATTCTGGATTGCAAAGAATAACAGTGAAGACTAGTTTTTATCCTGTTTTCAGTAAATGAGTGACTGCTTTTCTGCCGTGCTTGTGCACGTGCCACCTCTGTGTATTGGCTATAGGTAATTTACTTGTGTAAGGTTAGTGCCACCAAACAGTTTAACATTGCTGCAGAGCACCACTTCCTGCATCTAAACTAGCTCTCAAAGAATCACCAGCAATTCCAGAAGACCCCTTTTTTTCCTGCAGCTGTTGGGAGCTCATTCATTTCCGAAGCCATCCAATTCCCTGCTTTAGCAAAATATGCACGGTCTATGACATGTGGAATGCAGCAAGACACTTTGGAAAGGAAAGGGTAAAATGCAAGAAATTAAAAAAATAATAATTAAGATTGGCATTGCAAAGCAGATAATATTACAGCCATATTATATGTAGTATGGTGGTCACAGGGTTCAATCCTGCCCTTCAGTGCTGTCTGGGTGGATTTTGAAATTTTTCCTTGCGGATCCTTGAGCTTCTCTGAGATACTCTGGCTTTGTCCTGCATCTCAGCAAAGGTTTGTTTGGTAGGTTAACCAGCTACTGTAAATTAACCCAAGTATAAGTGGAGTTGATGGCCACGTGAGAGAAACTAGGTTACAGCGAAATAATGGGATTGCTCCAAGAGCTAGCATAAGCCTTATGGTGTGAATGGCCCCACTATGAAAATATAGTAAGCTTGAGCTCCTACGGCATTCCCATTGATTAGACAGTGGCAAATGTACTTCCAGTATTTAAGATAGGAGGGGAAAGAAAATTGGGGATGAAACAATAGCTTCGAGCAAGAAAGTGGGCGCTTAAGAAACTAAAATAGGATTGAGCTGAGTCAGAATGAATATATAGAAAAGAAATCATGTTTGGGAAATGTACTCAGGTTTTCTGAGGTTCAACTAGCACAATAAACAAGGAATTAATAGCGTAGTGGATTTAATAGGTCCTTGATGAGGTGCTATATAATGCATTATTAAACACTATTAGATCTCATAGGATTGGGGTATTCCTTATGAAATAAATGGAGGCCATTTGGACCATTTACTATAGGGGACAGAAGAAAAAGATTAGCTTAATTTGTCATATATACGTTGAAACATATGGTGGAATGCATCATTCACATCAAATCAAATCAGTGAGGATTGTGCAGGGGCAGCCCGCAAGTATCACCATGCATCCAACATAGCATGCCCACAACTTACAAACACTAAAAGTACATAATTGGAACGTGGGTGGAAGCTGGAACACCCGGAGCAAACCCATGCAGTCACGGGGAGAATGTAGAAACTCCTTACAGACAGCAGAAGAAATCAAACCCCGATCTGTGATTGCTGGTGCATTAGTGTGATTGCATTAACCGCTAAACTACTGTGCCACCTGTATGCTGGATCTCAGAGTATTCCCATTCCCACACTAATTTTCCCTGTAATCTGATCTCCCTATATTACCATATACTCCCCCTTATCCCTCCAGATTCTGCACCTCAGTTATAGGCTGGAGAGGTAATGCACAGAGGTGGAATAGATTTCTGTTTTAATTAACGGACAGAAAACAGAAAGTGAGCGAGTACGTGTTGAAATGCTGTGGCCACTAGGACCAGGTTTTCACATTATATCTCAATAATTAGGCTGAAGAGACCAAGTGCAATACATCCAAGTTTGATAATGATATAAAACTAATACAAAACTGAGTGACAACGTGAGTTGTGAAAAGGATGCAGGAAGTTTCTTTGGGGACATGGGGAAAACTGGATTGCCCCTGTTCCAAGAGCAAATTAAGAACAGAATTGCAAACTTACATCTTGTACTAGCTGGCTTATCATTGATCAATTTTCTTACCGCCCCTTGGTGCCTCAAGTTGATTCCTCATCCTGTTGCTGAGCGTCAAGTCCTAGTTTAGTAATGATTCCAGTGGGAGGTGGAACAGGTGCTGCTCAGGTGTGGCTGGTGGTTCCTTGGGTTTCCTCAATTTGTAGTGAGTGGGTGTCAGGTTATTAAAGAAGAAAGACATGTTATTTAACCATGCAGTATGCAGCTGGTATGTGCATCATACGAAAATTTTTATTTGATGAATTATTTATGGTATTTGACATATTGAAAAGGTTCTCCAACTCTTCCTTCTGACCATGAAGATGTCATAACATCATCAGACAATGGAGTAGTAGGAAATTGGCCTGCCAATTTGTAGATAACCAATTCTCACACACAGCAATCTTTAATGAACTGATCATCAGAATTCTCTTCAGATGGAAATAAGCAAATGGTGAATGTGTTATGGTAGGGTACCATACAGTTTGTTGTGGGGACCATCACAGTACTACTTGATTATAAGGACCTGGATTTACTAACTCAGTGCAAAATGGACAGATTTGTTAAGAACATTAAGCTGAAATAAGAGGTAGAATCAAACAAAGCAGCTCAAAAATGAAAGACGTATTGCTGCCTTGGTTGTATTGCTCTATTGGTTCCTAGGTTGTCATAGCTGGGAATGGGTAGGGATAGTGGGAATAAGCTCTCACTACCTAATAAAAGCTCCTGTTGCTGTGCCTCTCAAATGGCATCTAACAACCAAGTTCAGCTCCTGGCTTTCATATGTGGTTTAGCTACTAAGCCCAGCGGAATCATTTCTACTGACAGCAGAAGGGGCAAAGGTGGGTAACAGACCCCTTAAAACCAGCTGCTGTGGGCAGATGGGGCCTGTCAGCTGTGATTGGCCGCTCACCTGGGAAAAGGAAAACTCTTATTTCAACCTCCACTTCTTTGTCATAAAAAAGGTGTTGGGAGTAAACTCCGACAAAAAAAATCAGGAGCTGGAGTCCCTGAGGCAGTCGTATGTTCAGTTCAACGCTGATTGACAACTCCGGTTACATTGGCAGTGACAAACTGTATTGATTTCTGCCGTTCCTTTGGATTCATCAGCTGTGTGGAGAGGGGAAGCCTGTGGCTCGAGCAACAGCTTGCTCTCCGTATCGTACCGCCCTGGGTTGCGTCTCGACGGCTCTTTGACAGCAAGGACGCAACCTCCGTAGTCAACCACAGTAACGTAGGGCCTCCTTAGTTGCTGCAAATAACTTAGTGCAAATGAGTATAAAATGTTATGCACAGGAAAGATAAAAAAATATATACTCTGCTGTATGTTGAAATAACTACATTATGATGCTAAAAGAAAGTTAACACATCTAACAATATGAGCAATAATTACAAAATCTATACTAAATTATATCCAACCATGTTTCCAGAAGTACAGAATATATGTCAGTGGAGATGATAATGAAGCCATATGGTGTCTGTTCAGAATGATTAACCTATACTATTTCCAGTTGTGGTTGTCTCAAACAGCAGGAAACCATGTGAGACAATGCAGCGAAGAACCCTAAGTCTGAACCATGGAACCATTGAGCTGTCTTTACAAGAAACAATTAGAAGCACTTATACATTTAAGCTCAGCAGGGAGAGAATCGAGAGACAATTTTATAGAGCAGTGAGGGCAAGACAGGAAGGCATAGGTTCAAACAATAAATCTTCCATTAATGAAATAATTCTTCATACAAAGACCCCAGAACCTTGGAATCACTTAAGAGGCAGAAACAAGAGACCAGAACCTGGAGATACAAATTTAACAATGCATTTCCCTCACAATAAACACCACCAGAAAAACATCTTAGTATTCCAATCAACATACATCAAAGTTGCTGGTGAACGCAGCAGACCAGGCAGCATCTATAGGAAGAGGCGCAGTCGACGTTTCAGGCCGAGACCCTTCGTCAGGACTAACTGAAGGAAGAGTGAGTAAGGGATTTGAAAGCTGGAGGGGGAGGGGGAGATGCAAAATGATAGAAGACAGGAGGGGGAGGGATGGAGCCGAGAGGCAGAAGGGGATACGAGAGGATCATGGGACAGGAGGTCCGGGAAGAAAGACTGGGGGGGTGACCCAGAGGATGGGCAAGAGGTATATTCAGAGGGACAGAGGGAGAAAAAGGAGAGTGAGAGAAAGAATGTGTGCATTAAAAAGAGTAACAGATGGGGTACGAGGGGGAGGTGGGGCCTAGCGGAAGTTAGAGAAGTCAATGTTCATGCCATCAGGTTGGAGGCTACCCAGACGGAATATAAGGTGTTGTTCCTCCAACCTGAGTGTGGCTTCATCTTTACAGTAGAGGAGGCCGTGGATAGACATGTCAGAATGGGAATGGGATGTGGAATTAAAATGTGTGGCCACTGGGAGATCCTGCTTTCTCTGGCGGACAGAGCGTAGATGTTCAGCAAAGCGGTCTCCCAGTCTGCGTCGGGTCTCACCAATATATAAAAGGCCACATCGGGAGCACCGGACGCAGTATATCACCCCAGTCGACTCACAGGTGAAGTGATGCCTCACCTGGAAGGACTGTTTGGGGCCCTGAATGGTGGTAAGGGAGGAAGTGTAAGGGCATGTGTAGCACTTGTTCCGCTTACACGGATAAGTGCCAGGAGGGAGATCAGTGGGGAGGGATGGGGGGGACGAATGGACAAGGGAGTTGTGTAGGGAGCGATCCCTGCGGAATGCAGAGAGAGGCGGGGAGGGAAAGATATGCTTAGTGGTGGGATCCCGTTGGAGGTGGCGGAAGTTACGGAGAATAATATGTTGGACCCGGAGGCTGGTGGGGTGGTAGGTGAGGACCAGGGGAACCCTATTCCTAGTGGGGTGGTGGGAGGATGGAGTGAGAGCAGATGTACGTGAAATGGGGGAGATGCGTTTAAGAGCAGAGTTGATAGTGGAGGAAGGGAAGCCCCTTTCTTTAAAAAATGAAGACATCTCCCTCGTCCTAGAATGAAAAGCCTCATCCTGAGAGCAGATGCGGCGGAGACGGAGGAATTGCGAGAAGGGGATGGCGTTTTTGCAAGAGACAGGGTGAGAAGAGGAATAGTCCAGATAGCTGTGAGAGTCAGTAGGCTTATAGTAGACATCAGTGGATAAGCTGTCTCCAGAGACAGAGACAGAAAGATCTAGAAAGGGGAAGGAGGTGTCGGAAATGGACCAGGTAAACTTGAGGGCAGGGTGAAAGTTGGAGGCAAAGTTAACAAAGTCAACGAGCTCAGCATGCGTGCAGGAAGGAGCACCAGGCCATTGTCTCCCACACTATCAACGACTTTATCCGCTCAGGGGATCTCCCATCCACTGCTACCAACCTTATAGTTCCCACACCCCGCACTTCCCGTTTCTACCTCCTACCCAAGATCCACAAACCTGCCTGTCCTGGCCGAACTATTGTCTCAGCTTGCTCCTGCCCCACCGAACTCGTTTCTGCATACCTCGACACTGTTTTATCACCCCTTGTTCAATCCCTTCCGACCTATGTTCGTGACACTTCTCACGCTCTTAAACTTTTCGATGATTTTAAGTTCCCTGGCCCCCACCACTTTATTTTCACCATGGATGTCCAGTCCCTATATACTTCCATCCCCCATCAGGAAGGTCTCAAAGCTCTACGCTTCTTTTTGGATTCCAGACCTAATCAGTTCCCCTCTACCACCACTCTGCTCCGTCTAGCAGAATTAGTCCTTACTCTTAATAATTTCTCCTTTTGCTCCTCCCATTTCCTCCAAACTAAAGGTGTAGTTATGGGCACCCGTATGGGTCCTAGCTATGCCTGCCTTTTTGTTGGGTTTGTGGAACAATCTATGTTCCGTGCCTATTCTGGTATCTGTCCCCCACTTTTCCTTCGCTACATCGACGACGGCATTGGCGCGGCTTTTCATTCTAGGACGAGGGAGATGTCTTCATTTTTTAAAGAAAGGGGCTTCCCTTCCTCCACTATCAACTCTGCTCTTAAACGCATCTCCCCCATTTCACGTACATCTGCTCTCACTCCATCCTCCCACCACCCCACTAGGAATAGGGTTCCCCTGGTCCTCACCTACCACCCCACCAGCCTCCGGGTCCAACATATTATTCTCCGTAACTTCCGCCACCTCCAACGGGATCCCACCACTAAGCATATCTTTCCCTCCCCGCCTCTCTCTGCATTCCGCAGGGATCGCTCCCTACACAACTCCCTTGTCCATTCGTCCCCCCCATCCCTCCCCACTGATCTCCCTCCTGGCACTTATCCGTGTAAGTGGAACAAGTGCTACACATGCCCTTACACTTCCTCCCTTACCACCATTCAGGGCCCCAAACAGTCCTTCCAGGTGAGGCATCACTTCACCTGTGAGTCGACTGGGGTGATATACTGCGTCCGGTGCTCCCGATGTGGCCTTTTATATATTGGTGAGACCCGACGCAGACTGGGAGACCGCTTTGCTGAACATCTACGCTCTGTCCGCCAGAGAAAGCAGGATCTCCCAGTGGCCACACATTTTAATTCCACATCCCATTCCCATTCTGACATGTCTATCCACGGCCTCCTCTACTGTAAAGATGAAGCCACACTCAGGTTGGAGGAACAACACCTTATATTCCGTCTGGGTAGCCTCCAACCTGATGGCATGAACATTGACTTCTCTAACTTCCGCTAGGCCCCACCTCCCCCTCGTACCCCATCTGTTACTCTTTTTAATGCACACATTCTTTCTCTCACTCTCCTTTTTCTCCCTCTGTCCCTCTGAATATACCTCTTGCCCATCCTCTGGGTCACCCCCCCCGTCTTTCTTCCCGGACCTCCTGTCCCATGATCCTCTCGTATCCCCTTCTGCCTATCACCTGTCCAGCTCTCGGCTCCATCCCTCCCCCTCCTGTCTTCTATCATTTTGCATCTCCCCCTCCCCCTCCAGCTTTCTAATCCCTTACTCACTCTTCCTTCAGTTAGTCCTGACGAAGGGTCTCGGCCTGAAACGTCGACTGCGCCTCTTCCTATAGATGCTGCCTGGCCTGCTGCATTCACCAGCAACTTTGATGTATGTTGCTTGAATTTCCAGCATCTGCAGAATTCCTGTTGTTAGTATTCCAATCATCTTATTTATTGTGCTGTGATGAAAGTTAGCTGCTATGTTCCCCTATACAGACCCTATAAGTTTGTTTTAATAGTCAATTGCAGTGAAATATTTTTGTCAGTACTGCCTCACACCTCCAGCAACCTGGTTTCAATCCTTTTCAATTCAGGTTGGAGGAACAACACCTGATATACCGTCTAGGTAGTCTCCAGCCCCTTGGTATGAACGCAGAATTCTCCAACTTCCTGTAATTCCCTCCCCCTCCCTTCCCCTATCCCTATTTCACTCTACCCCCTCCCCCAGCTGCCTATCACCTCCCTCATGGTTCCACCTCCTTCTACTACCCATTGTGTTTTCCCCTATCCTTCTTCACCTTTCCTGCCTACCACCTCCCTGCTTCCCCTCCCCCACCCCTTTATATTTCCCCTTACTGGTTTTTCACCTGGAACCTACCAGCCTTCTCCTTCCCACCCTCCCCCCACCTTCTTTATAGGGCCTCTGCCCCTTCCCTCTTCGGTCCTGACGAAGGGTTCCAGCCCGAAACGTCGACTCATTGTTTCCACGAATGCTGACCGACCTGCTGAGTTCCTCCAGCGTGTTGTGAGTGTTGCTAGTTTCAATCCTGACCTCTGATGTCATCTGTGTACTTTGAGTTTTGTCCTGAGAATGTGTGTGTTTCCTCTGGGTGGTCTGGTGTCCTCTTATTCTTATCCTTTTTATTTTTTTATTCTTTCTTACTTCTCTTCTAACGTTTGTATATCTGTGCACTTGTAATGCTACTGTGACACTGTAATTTCCTTCGGAATCAATGAAATATCTATCTATCGAAATCTAAATGCACCGGTTGCTAGCATAATTGGCCACTGTAAATGACCCCTGGAGTGTAGGTGAATAGTAGAATCTGGTGGGCGGGAGGGGGGGGAGTTAATGTGAAGTGGGTAGAATAAAATGGGATCGGAGTAGGATTAGTGTAAATTGGTGTGTAATGATTGATGCATTCTCTGTGGGCTGAAGGTTCTATATGTTACAAAGATTTGATAATGTGTTTGGACATTTGGGATACATATTTATAATTTACCTAATGTATCAATTTGGTAAATATTTCACTGTAATTATAATGGTTTTGTAAGTTCCGCAAAGAAGGCAACATCTATCATCAAAGATTCCCCTCCATCTTCTCACAACTGTCATCACGTAGGAGATACAGAGGCCTGAAGTCCCTCACTGCCTGGTTCAAGAAAGCTACTTTCCTTCAACCATTTGGTTCCAACCTCAACAACTCAAATCACTACCTCATTATGGCAATGCTAAGACCACTTTGCACCGCGAGGGACTATTTTTAGTTCTAATTATGTTTTCTCTTGTAAAAACTGTGTATAATTTGCACTTATTTCATTGCAAATGTTGTGTACCTGATACAATATGCCTATGAAGCTGCTGTAAGTTTTTTTCATCTCTGCATACATATGACAATAAACTCAACTTTGGCTTTTGAAATTGACTTTATTGCTCTCAAGATTTTATGAGTTTCAATAGGCATGTATTTTCTATAAACTCCCACAAGCAGTTCACTTTCTACCACAGAAATTCTGTACACCTTATGTGTCCAATGCCAAGGGGCCTGTCACTGAACTGGTCAGCACGGTGATGCAGCAGTTAGTGCCGCTCCAGTGATCCAGGTTTGATGCTGTCCACAGCTGCTTTCCGTGTGGAGTTTGCATGATTCGTCTTGTGATCACATGGTTACTTCTAGATGGTCCAATATCCTGCCGCATCCCAAAGGCTTGCTGACAGGTTAACTGGTTACTGTAAATGACCCCTCAGTATAGGTACGTGGCAATAGAAGCAAGAACACTGTGATGTATCTGAAAAATGACCAAACTTTCCTGCAACAACAGTACTATTTTAATAACTACTTCTCAGCAAAACCAACGAGAGAGAGAAACTTATAGTATGACCTCAGAGCCTCACGGTTAAGAACTACTTCTGAAGTAAGATAGACAGAACTGAACTGAACCCAGCTAGGTTCCTGAAGTTTCACTCAGATAATGTGCTTCAAGTGCTCAGTAATGCATACACATTCACCAGAATTGTTGGGTATTTCATGTGGCTCCATTGTGGAATAACACCAGGGGATTTTAATAATTAATTCATAAGGTTTGAATGTATGTAAAAACATGACATTCATATATCAGCAAACAGGAGACATGACATATTGTTCAATTTGCTGACAAGATTTAAATCATAGCAGCTTCAGATAATTTTGGTTTCACACTCTTTCCATGGTTGATGTGCCTGACTGGATTTCACATGAGTTGCAGCCTCTTAATGTGCAATTTCAAGAGGGCCCTAAAATATAGCCTTTTCTGAAATAGCTCGTGCCCCTCAGTGTACATTCTCCTGGACCCTGGAGTGCACCATACACAAGAAAACCAGCAGGTTTTCGGCAAGTCAAAGTGCATCCTTCATTGTGTTAATGGCCTTCCTGCAGTAGTTTTTGAGTAACCCTGGTAACAGCCTATGGAGACAGTTACACCACTGCATGGATGAACCTCATCAAAGACAGTAATCTTTTTTTGAAAAACCTTGGCAAGAGAAAGCTGCAAAAAGAGATGAGAGACGGTTGATTAGGTTTTCTGTGAAAGTGACAAAGGAACTTAATGAGGGTAAGGCAGTGGACGTCATTTACCTGTACTTTATTAAGGCATTTGATAAGGTCCCTCAGGGTCGGTTGATACAAAAAATAAAAATACACAGGATCCAGAGTGAATTGCAAGTTTTCAGCCAGAACTGGTTTACTCATAGAAGACAGAAAGTAGGTGTGGATAGCCATTATTCTGGCAAGTGTCAGTGCTGGGGGTCTCTGTTGTTTGTGATGAACACTCAGTGGCCACTTTATTACGTCCTCCTGTACACTGGCTCGTTAATGCAAATATCTAATCAGCCGAATATGTAGCAGCAACGCAATGCATTAAAGCATGGGGACATGGTCAAGAGGTTTAGTTGTTGTTCAGACCAAACAGCATAATGGGGAAGAAATGTGATCTAAGAAACTTTGATCGTGGAATGATTGTTGGTGCCAGACAGGGTGGTTTGAGTACCTCAGAAACTGATCTCCTGGGATTTTCACAGAAAACAGTTTACAGAGAATGGTGTGAAAAACAAACAAAAAAAAACACCCATTGAGTTGAAGTTCTGTGGGCAAAAATGCTTTGTTCATGAGAGAGGTCAGAAGAAAATGCCAGACTAGTTCAAGCTGACAGAGAGGTGATGGACATGAGAAAATCTGCAGATGCTGGAAATCCGAGCAACACACACAAAATGCTGGAGGAACTCAGCAGGCCAGCCAGCGTCTACAGAAAAAAAAGTACAGTCGACGTTTCGGGCTGAAACCCTTCAGCAGAAAGGTGACAGAGCTCAATTAACCACGCATTACAACAGTAGTGGGCAGAAGAGCATCTCTGAATGCACAACACGTCGAATCTTGACGTGGATGGGCTACAGCGGCAGAAGACCATGAACATACACTCACCGTCCACTTCATTAGGTACAGGGGGTATCTGATAAAGTGGCCACTGAGTGTACAAAACTTTAGTCGCAGCACACTTGGGAATTATTATGTACAGTTCTGGTTGTCCCATTAGAGGAATGATGTGGAGACCGTGCAGAGGTTTACCAAGATGCTGCTTGGATTGGAAGTTATGAGCTAGAAGGAAAGGTTGGACAAACTTGGTCTGTTCTCCTTAGGGCAGGGGTTCGCAACCTTTTTTTATGCCATGGAGCCTTACCATTAACTGAGGCGTCCGTGGACCCCAGGCTAGGAGCCCCTGATCTGGAGCATCAGAGACACGAATGAATTTTTTTAAAATTCTAAGAGGCATAGATAGGATTGCGTCAGAATCTTTTCCCCAGAATAGAAATGTCAAACACCAGAGGACATGCTTTTGAAGTTAGAGGGGAACCTATAAGGGGCAATTTTTTAAATGCAGAAAGCGGTAGGTGTCTGGAATGGGTTACCACGCGGTGGAGTAGAACTGGCAGTTTGACGAAGTTTAAAAAGCTTCTGGAAAGAGACATGGATATGAAGGGGATGGAGGGATTGGAATGATGCACAGGAGAAGGACATTTGGTATAAATCGGCATCAGGATCGGCAAAAAAAAAGTATCACGGACCGAACGACACAAGGGATTCTGCGGATGGTGTAAGTTTTGAGCAGCACACAAAATACTGGAGAAATTCAACGGGTCAGGAGGGAAATGAACAGTCGTCTAGGCCTGAGATCCTTCACGAAGTAATGAAGAATCTGATGGCGGGGGGCAAGCACTTCTGACCATCAAACAAGCAAGGTGTCGGTGCTTGTTTGAAAGTTCAACAAGCACTTTAAGAAATGACTTTGTCTTCTGCTTGGAAACCATCCAACAGTTTATATCATCTTTTCCCGAAGGGGCTCAAGATATTTTGTGCAAGCCTCCGAGTGACTTGTGGGCAAATGGGTTCTACCCAGTTTTTCTACTCTTTTATATCCACCCAGACAGCCTAGTGGTCCCGACTGAATGTCGTGAAGTAAAATGGCATTTCTGACAACGCGGCATTCCCTTAATAACTCAAGGGTGCTTTAACCTAATTCCCTGCCCAAACTGAACGTGAATCCTTCCGACTCACCCAAAACCAGCTGACTCAAAAGCACCTGAAATCACCTGAGCAAGGGACATTGGCAAAGCAAATTAAACATCAAAGACTGCTTGAGATTTTTTAGGAATTGCATTAGCAGATTTCCCGCGGTGTTGCTTCGAGCGATGCAAACAATTGGAAAGACTAACCTGTGACAGGAAGCAGGAAGGGTTTGCACAACTTTGTGACATATTAAACTAAAAAGCCCTGTGCTGCCTTGTGTTTACTAGGTAATGCAAATCAATGCAGATCGTTCCAGCCTGAATCCTGACAATCTGGTTTCTGTGGGAAAGTACTCTGTCTGCTGCTGCCTGTTGCATGACCATATTGCCGCAGGACCTGGTGTACCAGGGTCACCGATACTTTTGGGTGACGCTAAGAGGTGGGTTGACGTCAGGAGGCCGGCTACACCCCAGCACAGAACACAGGATCCTTACTGTCGGACTGCGGAGCGTGCAGTGCACTGGGACGTCCCGAGTCCGTAGCCATGAGCCGGCACGACCTCAGGAGGCTTTTCTCGGCGTGCGATCTGAACCGCTCGGGGCTGATAGAGTTGGAGGATTTTTGCGGCGTTTGCCGGGAGCTCGGCGTCTCCAGTTGCCAGGTCTCCCCCCTCTTCCACAAGCTGGACGTGGACAACGACGGCTCCATAAACTTCAATGACTTCACCTCCGGCTTCGAGGAAGTTTCCGAGGTCCTCGACCTGTCCTCGTTCGGCTCCGATGGCTCGCAAGTGGCGCAGAAAATGGCCTGGGACGAGTTTGAGGAGCGATTCGGGGATGGGGTGCAGTACCTGCGGAGGTAAGAGTTTCCACTGGCTCTCACCACCTCCTCGCGCCCTCACCTCACCCCTCCATTCCTCACCTCCACCCTTCATCACCCCTTCTTCTCATCCCCTCATCTTCCTCCTCCACTTTACTTCATTTCTTGATCACCTTAACCCTCTCCTCATCTCTCTCCTTGTCCTCGCCCCTCCATATCTCCCTCACCTCTCTCCTTCACCACCCTCTCCTCGTCCCCTCACCTGCTTCTTTCACCACCCCATCTCCTTATCGCCTCACCTCCTCTCTCGCCTTCACCTCACCCCCTCACCTCTCTCCGTTCTTCATCTCCCATCCCGTCCTCATTGCTCCTCTTTATTCCCTCAAACCTTGCTCTCTTCCGTTCTCCTCTTCGTCCCGACCCCCACCCCCATATTCCTTTCTCTCTCATTTCTGTTCGCTGTTATATTGTAAATAGACATTGCCATCTATTTGGGGTGGGGGATGGAAAAGTGGGCCCTGTTATATGATATTTATTAGTGTCTGGAACAGAGAACTGGTGCTCAGCGTGTGCTTGCCACGCTGATCTATTGACAGACAGGCAGGAACACAAACTGCCCAGTGCTGGCGTCGTGCGGGAAACTAATGAAAGAGAAATTTCTCTTATTGTACTTTCTTTTGCATTTGAGGTCATTCTTTTACCTTGGGTGTTCTTGTTTTGCAGTAGACTAGAGCTGTCCATGGCAGCACAGGACGTAGTGGATTGGCTCTCCAATGTTCCTTCTTTCCTGTACAAATAAATTGCATTCCTATAGTGTCCTTCACAAGCTCAGGGTTCCAAATATTTTGTAAGTGTATTCGTTGCTGTAAAGTTAAAAAAAAGTGATTTACATGCAGCAAGGTCCTTTAAAGGACAGTTAAATAAATGTTTTAACTGGTTTATGGGTGCCAGTGGATGGACAAGTGGCATGCAGTTTCCTTTTTTGTGATCTTTTACATCCTCCTGAGATGGCAATTGGGAATTTGGTTTATCATCTAGTTCTAAAAAGAACCTTGCATGATTCCTTCACCCCAGGGGAAGAAGATAGACTCCAAACCTCATATAATTTCGTACTTTTGAGATGTTGGTGGTGATCTGGAGAGTGATTGAGATTCTGAACCATCAGATATTATTCCTACTAATGTCAAAACATGGTGTTATTTCACTTTCTAAGGCATGTTACACAGTACAGGTCCACCCAGGTTATGGCAGGTTCTTTTCCTGAGAACTGCTCATAACCTGAGCAATTCACAAATACCACTGACTGGAGAAGCATTTTAAATCTTGATTTGCCATTCTTAATAATAATACTGATATTAACAAATTTGGCTTGAGCCTGTCACAGGTATTCTTTTAAAATATTTTAATGCAGAAACAGTTTTAAATGCTATTGACAGTTTTGAAAAGGACACTGCTGCTATCCCAGACAAAGTAGCTGTGGATAGGATTTGCTAAATTGACATCAGCGTGTTAACTAGAATGCATTCTTCTTGGTTTCGGTGTGCCAAGATTCTGGTCATGTCAAGAACCATCTCTTGTTGCTCTGCAGCAACCACCAGATGGACTCTGAATGCTTGTTGGTATGTACAGGCTGTCCAGAAGTCAGGCTTTGGTAAAATGGAGAGGACCTATAGTTTAACACATTTTCCAGTGAACCTAAAGCACTCCATACACTGGTTCTGCCAGGCGCCTGGGTCCCAGACCTGACCCCACCACTGGTTACGTTCTGGACACCTGCTCATGTTTCAGATTAATGAGTGAACCTGGTGCTGAACCACCTGATTTCCGAATAACTGGATACCAGATTCTCTCCACTGTCCATAATGCTGCTGGCAGTGCTCCATCTCTGGTGTTGTTCAGGGCTTCCTTCATCATGTCAGTAGCTTGGTTTTCACTACTATCAGCCATGCAGGTCCTGGGTGGAGACTTAGCAATACTGTCATACACAGGTGTAGAAGGACACTCTTCACTGCTGTTTCTGTAACAATTTTGTTTTACCAATCAGTGTTGTTAGCCTTGAGTTGAATCCCTGAACCTGGAGGACTGGTGGACCACTCTTAATCTGACCTCTACCCTTTGACCTGTTTGGCATGGGTGACCTGCCAAGAACCAAAACACAAAGCCCTAACTCCAGCCATATTGATCTCTGGGTCAATGAGGCACACAAGCCTCCAAACTGCAATGAGGTTGTGGTCCTCTTAAAAAGTCAATGTCAAGTTTATCATCATATGCACCTACATATATGTATGTTCAAACTGATGAACATGACCTGAAGAGATGACCAAAGCCCAATAATATCAAAGTCAACAATTAATTGTTGTTTCTCATTGTGCAATTTGGTAAATCTCAGTCAATGTATGGGGAAACCAAAGCTCCATAAGCCAGTACTCATCAGAGGTGGAGAGGGTCAGTAACTTTAAATTCCTGGGTGTCATTATCTCAGAGGAAGTGTCCTCGACCCATCATATAAATATAATTTCAAAGAAAGCATGACAGTGCCTCTACTTGCTCAAGAGTCTGCGGAGATTTGGCACATCATCAAAAACTTTGACAAACTTCTATAGATGAGTAGTGGAAAGTGTATTGACTGGCTGCATGACGGCCTGGTTTGGGAATACCAATGCCTTCGAGTGGAAAATGAAACAAATGGTAGAGGAGTCGGCCCAGGACATCTTGGGTAAAGCCCTCCCAACTATTGAGCACACCTACATGGAAAGTTGCCATAGAAAAGCAGCATCCATCATCAAAGATCCTCACCACCAAGTCTCTTTTCTCACTGCTCATCAGGTAGAAGGTACAAGTGCCTTGGGACCTGAACCTCCAGGTTCAAGAACAGTTATTACCTCTCAACTATCAGGCTCCTGAGCAAGGGGATAACTACACTCATTCGATTTCTGGTGTTCCCACAACCAAGGGTCTCACTTTAAGGGCTCTTTATCTTGTTATTTCATGTCCTTTCATTTCATGTTATATTATACTCATTATTTATTGCTATTTATTTATATTTGCATTTGCACAGTTTGTTGTTCATTGATCCTGTTTACAGTTACTCTTCTATAGACTTGCTAAGTATCCCTGCAAGAACCTCAGGGTTGTATGTGGTGCCATGTATGTACTCTGATAATAAATTTTTACTTTGAAAGTGTTGAGTGGAGCTCAATATTACAATAATAGACTTACCACTTCAAATGCATAATTACTAGTGATGAGTCCAATGGATATTTGACAACTTTAGTGTGTGGGAAAGAGCAAAGCATCAAGGTAAGCAGAAAGATACAGCCTAGATATAAACTCATGACATTTTTAATGATAAAGACTGCCTTTCTTTTATGATGGGATTGTAGCTTTCTGAGGAAGATAAATTTCAAGAAATTGAGCTCTTATGTAAAATGTTTTATTCCCATTAAATTGTGATAGACTTGCCTTTAAAATAGGGGAAACGGAGGATCTGATTGGTGCGGTGTGACCAGAAATTAATTATGCTGATTATCAATTTTGTTTTATGTGGGCGAGAATGCACACAATGATTAAAACATTTCACTTTTTTTCTGCCACTGTTCTAACACTGGCTTACAATGGCAGACCCTTAAATCAGTAATAAAATCTGATCAAAATGTGACTTTAAATTAACTCCAATATGCAAGAAGCTTGATGTCATCCAGGGAAAGGTATTCTACCTAATCCATCACCTTAAACTTTCAACCCTTCTGTCACCAGTATAGAATTGTTGCATCTCCAAACTACATCGCAATCAATTGTCTGAGCTACTTTGACAGCATCTGCTAAACCTGTAGCCTCTACCACCAGGGTAGACAAAGGCTTCAAGTAAATGGAATACAACCACATACAGGTTCCTCTTGGAATTGCACACCAAGCCGTATTTGGAAGTACACTCAATGGCCAATTTATTAGATACACCTGCTTGTTAATGCAAATATCTAATCAGCCAATCCTGTGGCAGCAACTCAATGCATAAAAACGTGCAGACATGGTCAAGAGGTTCAATTGTTGTTTAGACCAAACAGCTGAATGGCGAAAAAATATGATCTGAGTGACCTTGACTGTGGAATGATTGTTGGTGCCACACAGGATGGTTTGAGTATCTCAGAAATTGCTGATCTCCTGGAATTCTGTCACACAACAGTCTCTGGACTTTACAGAGAATGGTGTGGAAAAATAAAGAAAAATCAAGTGAGAAGCAATTCTGTGGGGAAAAACTGCCTTGTTGATGAGAGAGGTCAGAGCAAAATGGCCAGACTGGTTCTAGCTGACATGAAGGTGACACTAAATCAAATAACCACAGGTTACAGAAGTGGTGTGCAGAAGAGCATCTCTGAATGCGCAACATATCAAACCTCGAAATGGATGGGTTACAGTGTCAGAAGACTACAAACATACCCACAGTGTATATTACTATTCATTCTTCATCACAGGGTCTGAATCCTGGAGATTCCCTCCCTGAACCCAGTAGGAGCACCTTCACCAGAGGAACTACACCATCTCTAACTCCTGAAGCACAATTATAGATGGTAATAAATTCTGCCCTCATCAGCAATGCCTCTATGTCGGAATGAATAAATAAGAATAGACATTAATGGAGTTAATCCTGTTTCTAACAATATATTAATTTTATATTAATTTTTTTTCTTGTCCCTTTTGAAGGATTATGTTCTCCATCATTTGGATTTTCAAAAGGCTTTTGACAAGGTCCCACACAGGAGATTAGTGTGCAAACTTAAAGCACACGGTATTGGGGGTAAGGTATTGGTGTGGGTGGAGAATTGGTTAGCAGACAGGAAGCAAAGAGTGGGAATAAACGGGACCTTTTCAGAATGGCAGGCGGTGACTAGTGGGGTACCGCAAGGCTCAGTGCTGGGACCCCAGTTGTTTACAATATATATTAATGATTTGGATGAGGGAATTAAATGCAGCATCTCCAAGTTTGCAGATGACACGAAGCTGGGTGGCAGTGTTAGCAGTGAGGAGGATGCTAAGAGGATGCAGGGTGACTTGGATAGGTTGGGTGAGTGGGCAAATTCATGGCAGTTGCAATTTAATGTGGATAAATGTGAAGTTATCCACTTTGGTGGCAAAAATAGGAAAACAGATTATTATCTGAATGGTGGCCGATTAGGAAAAGGGGAGGTGCAACGAGACCTGGGTGTCATTATACACCAGTCATTGAAAGTGGGCATGCAGGTACAGCAGGCGGTGAAAAAGGCGAATGGTATGCTGGCATTTATAGCGAGAGGATTCGAGTACAGGAGCAGGGACGTACTACTGCAGTTGTACAAGGCCTTGGTGAGACCACACCTGGAGTATTGTGTGCAGTTTTGGTCCCCTAATCTCAGGAAAGACATCTTTGCCATAGAGGGAGTACAAAGAAGGTTCACCAGATTGATTCCTGGGATGGCGGGACTTTCATATGAAGAAAGACTGGATGAATTGGGCTTGTACTTGTTGGAATTTAGAAGATTGAGGGGGGATCTGATTGAAACGTATAAGATCCTAAAGGGATTGGACAGGCTAGATGCAGGAAGATTGTTCCCGATGTTGGGGAAGTCCAGAACGAGGGGTCACAGTTTGAGGATAGAGGGGAAGCCTTTTAGGACCGAGATTAGGAAAAACTTCTTCACACAGAGAGTGGTGAATCTGTGGAATTCTCTGCCACAGGAAACTGTTGAGGCCAGTTCATTGGCTATATTTAAGAGGGAGTTAGATATGGCCCTTGTGGCTACGGGGGTCAGGGGGTATGGAGGGAAGGCTGGGGCGGGGTTCTGAGTTGGATGATCAGTCATGATCATGATAAATGGCGGTGCAGGCTCGAAGGGCCAAATGGCCTACTCCTGCACCTATTTTCTATGTTTCTATGTTTCTATCAGTAAAATGCAAGATATACAGAAGCATTTTTCAATCCATTATTTTGGTAATTCTTCAATTTATTCCTCTCTTGAGAAACACAGTCATCCCTTATTGGCTATTTTCTCTCTTCCTAGTTTTACAGTTGTATAAAGCCCGAATTAACTCTGATGTTCCAGAGAGGTTGCATCATCACATAGCACAGTATTAAAAGGCCTTCTGATATGCCATGTCTGGCCCAGGCACTTGATGTCCACACACAAAGAAGTCGTGAGCAAGTCATCTCAAATCTAAGCAAACTGAAATTCCATGATGGAATGATTTTTTTTCTCTCTGGTTATTCCTTCATCGTGTATAGACACCAATGCAAAGGCCAGAATTTGTTCCTATCGTTAACCGTTCTTCCATTTGCAATGCCCAATGGTCAACTGTATTGGAGTGGGATTCTGGGCAAGTCTGGTGACAATACCAATGGACCAGTTGGGTTTTGCAGCTTCTCAGTTTCATGATCATCATATTGAACTAAATTTGAATTTAATTTAAATGCTTTGGTGCATTTAAAGCAATTTCTCTGCATCATTAGTCCATGTCTCCAGATTGTTAGTCCATTAATATAACCACTGTGGTCCCATAGTTGGTGGAGCGATGTGGGGTGAATGCGAGTGAAATTGTTCCTTCAACTCACGCAATCAAAGGCAGGATATGAAATCACATTGACTATACTGGTGTTAATTATTGATTTACATCTTCAGTACAATGTGATCCTTGTACCATCCAAGAGCTGGTACATCTCAGTTTTAAAGGTGCACAGGGAGTTAATGCAGCAGTGTATAAAAACCTACTGGACTGAGAAGAAGTGAGATGGAAAACAGCACATTTCTTTAACTGAGTGCTCCTTCAGCAGTGACTGAGAAAGAAACTGTTTTTCTTTGTTAGTTTAGGAAAAATAATTCCTTAACCTCTGACCCCTGGCTATGCTTCCTTGACAGAATAAGTTTCATTCACAAGAATAGGAGTCTTCTCTGAATCTCTCGGGGCACAGACTTGAAAGGTGCTATTTATTGAACTAATGAAAATGGAGCTTTCAGTAGTTATGTAAGGACCTTGCAGAGAGCAGTAATGCTTACATAGTGCATACCTAAAGGGATTTTGCCGTCAGACTGAAGAAACTAGTAATAGTGTTAACCTTAATGGTTGCAATCTTTAACTTGAATGGAGGCACAGGTTAGAGAAGCAAATGCAAACATTAGCTTTATTATTACACATGGTAGCGGGTGAAACACTGGGTAATATGTGATTTTAAATTGTGATGGATAACAGTCATTTGTGGGTATTTCAGTCACTGGACACTGCACCTTGTTTCCTGATTCATTTAGTCTTTGGGAAGAGTGTTTAATACAGTCTTGATTCTTTAATGTTGACTACCATTCTTTACCAGAATCTTACCATTCATTATTCAGACAATTGACTTCCATACTGATATTCGATCCTTCCAGGAGAAACTTCATGCCAAAAGGTCCTCGAGCGTTGGTGCTTTACTGTTAGATATGTTGCATAAAAATAACTACATTTGATCTTTGTGGCTTATTGAGAAAGACACAGTGTGTTGTTCACAAAAAAAGATATCCATTTATTAGTGAAGACATGCTACGGTGTAGTCAACCAACAACAGCATAGTCAAACTGATATGGAAACATTCCTCTCCCTCTAAAGATACTGTTGGACCTGCTGAATTCCTCCAGAAATTCCTCTAAAAGACAAATTTCTAGAGCAGGGGTTCCCAAACTGGGATTTACGGACCTGTCGGTTAATGGTAGGGGTTCATAATATAGAATAGGTTGGGAACCCCTGCTCTAGAAGTTTGTTTTTAACTATTATTGTGGTATATCAAGTCATCAAGTTGAGTTTATTGTCATATAAATTAATCCTAACTTATAAAAGACAGCGAGAAAAGCATTGTGCAGAACAAGGCATTAGTGCAAAAATAACACCATCAGAAACCAGCCCTTTCAAATCTCTTACCATCCCTTCTTTCAGTTAGTCCTGACGAGGGGTCTCAGCCCGAAACATGATCCGTACCTCTTCCTAGAGATGGTGCCTGGCCTGCTGCGTTCCACCAGCATTTTGTTTGTGTCCATTGTAGTTCAAGAAGTGGTCTGTAGTATTTTGTCGTGGAGGTAGGATTAGGAAAGTGTAGCTCTTTTCCAAAACCCGGTGGTAGTATTAAAGTTGCTATTCCTGAAACTGTTGAGGTGGGACTTCAGCCTTTTGTACTTCCTGCCTGATGGGAACAGCAAGAAGAAGGCATGGTGCAGATGTGGGGATTCTTGAGGAAGGTAGGCATATAAATAAACCTGGTCTCTGTAAGTGAACTACAGGTATACTGAACTATTCAATATACCTAAAGTATATTTCAGGAAATAGCTCACATTCTTATTGAAGTACTTCTGGCAGTGAAACTTGGGACCAGTTAGATTGTCTTTAAAGCTCAAATGATTCATTGATATAATTTGGGGGAAGGAAGCCTACTAAATTTACCCCGTATTGGCCTTTAACAAACTAATATGGCTATTTGCATATGTACCTTGGAATTGCTGTAATACTTCAAGAGGTTTAGTCTCTTCATCCCAAGCCAACTGGGAATGGGCTGGGGTTTCTAATTTTGAGAGTTAACTAACTAAGTTTTTGGTATAAATGTACTTATTGCTGCCTCCCCTCAGGAATATTCTGGATCTGGTCAATATCATTGAGTCATTCAACAGCCCACTACATCAGTGTTGCCTGTCAGGCATTGACCTACAATAATCTCAAACAAATCCTGCATGTTTCCTTTTACATGATATTCTACATAAGGGGCCTATACAAGTTCTATAGTACGTAATTATTGTTGTACTTAAATCCACAAAAAAAGACCAGCTTACCACTTGTCATTCTAATTGTTAGCTGTGCTTGCACACTACCTTCCAGTGATTCATGTACAAGGATAAACACATCCCCCTGAGCACCAATATCTTTCAACGTCTCATCATTTTAAAAAATACTTACTTTCATATTTTGTCTATCACTTTACCACATTATATTACATCTGCATGGCCTTGCCTAATCATTTAGCCTGGAGCCTCTCTGTTTCCTCTGCAGATCTTACACTGCCACCCAGCTGTATATTATCACCAAACACTTCTGTCCTCTCTTCTAAATCATTTGTATAGATTGGGAACAACTGGGACCTCACTCATCATTTTGAACTTAAAACATTGATTTTCACTAATCTTACACTAAATTCATTTTACTTTCTCTGCATTTACATTAATTTTCCTCACCCGCATCCATTCTCACATACGGATGCGAGACGTGGACACTCACTAAGACTATGCAAAAGTCTCCAGATGGTTGCTATACACGAATGCTCCGGCTGGCTCTTGACGTGAGTTGGCAACAGCACATGACGAACATCAAGCTCTATAACAACCTACCGATGCTCTCCGCTAAAATTGAGGTGAGAAGACTGCAACTAGCGGGGCACTGTATACGCCACCCTGAGCTACCTGCCAGCCTAGTCATCATATGGGAGCCCAAGCACGGGAGGATGAACCCTGGGCGCCCTCCCAAGACTATGGTCAACACGCCCCTAGAAGACAGCGGTGTGGCTATTGTAGATGAACTGAACACACTGATGAGGGAGAGGGAGAAGTGGAGAGTCCGTCATCGTGCCCGACGCCGGCCCCCTAGGCCTCAGTCGACGTAGTAGTAGTAGTCCCTCACCCGCCAGATTCTACCACATGCCTGCACCACATATACATGTTGGATCTGGTTGTTTCATTGTTATTTACTTCACAAATAACAAATATCTGCTTGTATTTTAAGTAGTTCTTATATACATGTAACAGTTTAGTATGTTTCTTAGTTGTGTGTATATAATTGTTCAGTGTGTTCCTGAATGGTTACATTGATATAATTCTGGAAAATTCAGAAGCTTCTTTTGGTGCTGCATTATTTGAATAGGAGTTTTCTCATTAGTTGACTCTTATCTACCAATTTGAATGGATTTTTTCTTCTCGATGGAGTATAAAAATAGCTGATCACAAGGCAGCACTATCTTAGTCTCTTTGTCTTTGTTCTGTCTCCTGCTACTTGCTTCTGCTCCTGTTACTGTGCATTTCAATTTTGCTTGGTTCTAGTAATGCTTACTAAAACAATCGTGAAGCCAAAGGTTTTGTGCCTCTTTCCTGACTTCTGGGTTAAAACTTCAGAATCCAACACACAACAGGGCTAATTAGCCTATCGACCTCTCACATTTTTGAGATGTGAGACCAGATTGAACCCAGATCCTTCGAGTTTGAGGCAGAAGCTCTACAAGTGGTTCTATTAAGCCACTGTGCCACCCTTTAGATTTTAAACCCTCATTTCATATTGAATTAAATAATTTCCAATCCTTTATATAAACTCCTGAAATATGCACTGCTCACTTAATGGTGTTTCACCACCACGCTTTTAATTACACCTTTCCAATTGCACAGTACTTCATCTAAAATCAAGCTACAATAGTCCTAGTTAACATTCTTCATTTCAAACTACAAGCAAAAGATTCTGCAAATGCTGGAAATCTGGAGCATCACTCACAAATGCAGGAGGAACTCAGCAGATCAGGCAACAACTGTGGAGAGGAATAAATAGTTGTCGTTTTGGGCTGTAACATTCAACCACATCGTTGAAACATGTTATCCATTAAGAGTGAGGTAATGTGTGTGAAACAACAACCTGTATAGATTATTCATTCCTTGGGTGTGGGAATTGCTGACAAAAGCAGAATTTATGTTGTTTTTTTAAATGCGAGATTTCTATTTGTGAATAATCATGTTAGTCAGTCTGGATTAGAATGGGTTCCTGTTCCTAAAGTACAAAAGTGAACGAGTTTTTTTTAAAAGACAATCCAACAGCTCCTGGGGCAGCATAGTAGTACAATAATCAGCATAATGCTATTACAGTACTAGCTGTAAGATTGGGGTGTGACTCTCGCCGCTATCTGTAAGAAATCTGTCCATTCTCTCTCTAACTTCATGGGTTTCCTCCGGGTTCTCCAGTTTCCTCTCAATTTCCAAAAAGACCTATGCTTAGGGTCAGTGAGTTGTGGGCACGTTATGTCAGCCCCAGATGTGTATCACCACTGGTGGGCTGCCCATCACAATCTTCACCTATTTGATTTGACACAAACCATAAGACCACAGGAGCAGATTTAGGCCACTCAGCCCATTGAGTCTGCTCTGCATTCCATCATGGCCGACTTATTATCCCTCTCAACACCATTCACCTGCCTTCAACACATTTCACTGTATGTTTCGATGTACATGTGACAACTAAAGCTAATCTCTCAGTTCTACTGACACCAGCTTTATGTTTAATAAAACTGAATTCAATTTCTTTAATCCCCTCAGGAGGACTTAAACTAAAGCTTTAACTACAACACCATGAGCAAAAGTAAAACATTTGAAGACATTTTATCAAGGACGAGAGCAAATTTTAAGCAGCAACTGAGAGAAAATTAAATGGGGCAGTTTAAGGGATATTCAGAGAGAGAATTTAGAAAGCTTTTGGAAAGTGAAAGCAAGGAACCAATTTCTAGAATGCACGTCCGTAATGTTATCTATGATTGGGAAAACGGACTCAGAAGAAAAGTGGTGTACAATGCAACATTTACAGACGCATGGTGCGGGGAGGCAAGAATGAGTAATACTGTAATTGGAACAAAAACTTGCAGATGTTCGAAATCCAGGAAAAAAGCAGAGATTCGTGGGAACACTTAGCAGGTCAAACAGCATCAATGGGGAGAGAAACAAAGTCAGTGTTTCAGGTACGGTGATCCTGAAGGCCGTTTTACTCCTGACTACTGCTGTTTCAGTTGCTGAGTGCTTCTAACATATTATGTATTTGTAAAATATAATCAGTAGTTGAACACAGGATCAGCTTACTGGGGAAAGAGAATTGTGGAGGCTTGGTAGAAAGAGGGGTGGGTCAGATGATCTGACAGATCATCAGACCTATTTAAGGTGGAGATAGATAAATACCTAAAAGGTTTGATGAATTAAGGGACTAACATAGAGGAGGAATTGAGACCAGCATAGATCAGCCATGATCATATTCATTGTGTGCACGACTGGAAAAGAGCAATCTAATCTGAACACACCTTCTAGCTTTTGGCTATCGTCCTGTAGAAACAGCTCTTTATACACACGTCCATGTGCTGTTTAAATGTGACAAGAACTTTATGCTGCTACTGATCTATCAAGTTATAAGTTCCAGACTCTCACCTCCTTCTCGGTGAAATAAACCTCTTTCCCCAACACTCCCTCCCACTTTAAAACCACTACCAAATCCATATTATAAATCCCTGCTTCTGGGCTTTTGATCGTTGTTCTGGTGTTCCTGGATTTTAACCCATAAATAATAAGTATCAATATTTCCAAATTAAGATAAGGTATGACTTGAACATGATCTTTGCTTGCGCCCTCTCCCCGTGCCTTGTTGGAGAGCCATGGAAGTTTGCTAGAATTAGGTAACAGTGAGCTAAAGACGTCGTTAAGAAAATTTCTTAATGATGCCACCACCATTGTGACTGAGGATTACTCAGAGTTGGAGGAGATATTATTTGGGAGGGGGAATTTAATGGGGCTAGAAAGGTAAAGTAGAAACTGACTGCGGCATGCGAAACTGCATGTTTCAAAAGTACTGAGTAGACTCCCTCAATGAGTCAGTGAGGCTCTTCCTGTCCTTGTTCACTTTCCTATCACAACTGTTTCTGTGATCCTCTCCCACACAATGTTCAGTTCTCATTTGGAATAATTCAAGATATGATTAGTTTGCAGAGACAGGGCCATGTCACAGCCTGAGGACTGCTTGTACTTCTGTCACTGCAGATTAGCTATTAGCAATCTTGTCTCAGTGGCAGCTCCCTCTTTGAATACGAAGCTTGTTTGCTTGAGCTCCCTGTCTAGAGATTAAATGATCTAGACTGAAACATGATTGAGGGATTAACGCTATTAGCATTAATAGATAATATTAAATTTTAAATGACATGTACAACTGACTCTGAACCTCTTTCGTCAGAGGGATGAAACAGACCCAAACAAAACCTGAGGATCCCCAACACCACTGTGAGCAGATCAGTTGTCTGCATCTGAACACGTGCATCAGCTTCTTCTTGCCGATGTCACTGCTCCGATCTGTGAACCTCATATCATATGGTAACTTGGGGCCACTTAGAAAAAGGGGATAGGTGTGTGGACAAATTCACAGGGGGATGAGAGGTAAAGAGTCTTTCCTGTCCACTCTCTGTACCCGCAAGTTTTCTCTCCTTTCCATGGCAGCCTCTTGTATACTTGTGATTGCCCTAGAGTGGGTACTTTAGAGCAGGGGTCCCCAACCTTTTTTAGACCGCGGACGGGTTTAATATTGACAATATTCTTGCGGACCGGCCGACCGGGGTGTGGAGTGTGGGGGGGGGTGTTCAAGTGGGGTTAAATTCACCTCAACATGTCTTTTACAGTTAGCGTTGCCAACTTTTTCGATCCCAAATAAGAGACAAAAGTAGCAGTCAAATCCTGACGACGGGTCCCGCCCTGAAACGTCAACTGTACCTCTTCCTATAGATGATGCCTGGCCTGCTGCGTTCATCAGCAACTCTTGTGTGTGTTGATGGGACACTTGTGTTTACCCCAAGAAAGACTACCATGACCATGAAGCCTTGATTGTGCACCTGTGTGCGCATGCGTGACGTGTGCATATGTAACATGCGCTTGCCCATATGTGCTGATTTTTTTTCCACAAATCGGTTTTGGCTTAATCTTCCCGACTATGCTGTACATAAATTATTTCTACTTTATATAGGCTGTGTATTTATCATATCATTCCTGTGTTTACTATATGTCGGTGTTATTTGGTATGATTTGGTAGGTTATTTTTTGGGTCTGGAAACGCTCAAAAATTTTTGCCCGTATAAATTAATGGTAATTGCTTGTTCGCTTTACGCCATTTCGGCATGAAAGGTTTCATACGAACGCTTTACTGGGGGAAATATGGGACAAGGGCAGTCACGTATGGGACAAACCAATTTAGCCCAATATACGGGATGTCCCAGCAAATACGGGACAGTTGGCAACCCTATGTTCAAGTTCAACAGTGTGTGACAGGAAATGAGGAAAGGTGCAGCTGACTCATATCGTTTCCTCAAGGCCCGGTAGCACATGCTTTGCGACCCGGTGGTTGGGGACTGCTGCTTTAGAGTACATACAGACCTCCTAGGGCAGTGACGTGGTTGTTGTGAATCATTGGAGCTTGCTGCCTTTGGGAACTGCACAGATTGCATTTCAGCATTTCAAAATGGGAAAACACCCTAATGATTCTTAAAGGTATATTTCACTGATTTCCTTATTATTTTTGGGGGGGGGCAGATCTCATTGGGTTTTAACATTGCACACAGCAGTTATTTCGTATATCATTTATAGATGACACTCAATTTTTGGTCATGTATCAAAGTCATTTATTTAATCTAAAGAATTCAATGTCCAAAAATATTACAACCTAATTTGGCTTCAGTTGGTTTAGTCTGATACTGCTGGTAGATGTGATGTTTTGCCCACAAGCAACTGCTCAAGTGGGCACTGGTGCCTTAAAGTTCAATGTAATATAGAAAGTTCAAAGTAAGTTTTATTATCGAGGTACATACAATATCTGTCACCATATACAACCCTGAGGTTCATTTCCTTGTGGGCATTCTCAGTAAATCTATAGAACAGTAACGATAACAGAATCAATGAATGATCAACTAGAGTGCAGAAGACAACAAATTGTGCAAATGCAAATATATGTAAATAGCAATAAATAACAAAAACATGAGATAACAAAGTAACGAGTACTTAAAGTAAGATCATTGGTTGTGGGAACATCTCAATGGATGGGCAATTGAGTGTAGTTAGCCCTTTTGATCTTCCGTCCTTTCACCTTAATCAATACAATCAATTAAGAGTTTTATCATAGCTTCTGAAATGTGAAAGAAAATGCTGAAGACATTCGGCATGTCAGCAGCAGCTGATGGAAGTGTGACACCTAACATGTCAGATCGACTACCTTTCATCTGAATTGGGAATGTTACGTACCCCGTAACTGGGTTGCCAAACCAGCAGAAATGGATCACTCAGTTGGAGTCTGGAGTACTAGAACTAAGAAAGTTTTATTAAAGAAACAAGCAACACAGTAATCGAAAGGATAATAAATGCAACAATTCAACAATGATAACCACACATGTGCACAGAATTAAGATAACAGCATCAATCAAGCTCTATCGTTGTCTAGGGGTAAATGACCAATTTCAAAATGACTCAAAGTTCAGTTCGCAGTAATCGTTGCCATGGCGATGGACAAGGTGGGGGAAGAGAGACAGAGAGAACAACTCATCATTCAGCACAGCTTCACTCACAGACCAGCGGGATGGCTCACAACCAGCTTTTGGGCAGGTCCTTGGTGATGTCACCTGAGGTCACCGACTGTGACCCCTCCTCCAGATGCGGTCGATCCTCTGCAGTGAACCCGGCACCCAGGCAAGGGCGGACACACACCGGGTTCCCGCTGATCGTACCTTTCCACCCTTGTCGTTGTCTGGGACTTCTCACCCACTCATGAGAAGCGCACCGCTTCCAGGGTCTCGTTACCTCGGGTGGCGTGTGTCCCTGTCTTAGCGAACCTGTCCCTTTTTATCCCCCTGCTGGGGTATCGCCTGTCCATCACTTCAAACAGTTCAGGGTTCAAAGGGGGGGGAGCCGCTCCAGACAGCTCTTCCTCCCACATCCCTTCATTACACATCTCCAGACGCTGCTCCATTGTTCCTTATCTCTCCTTCCCCTGAGGGCAGGTGGCAGACCAACTGCTGATGCCACTGATGCTAGCCCAGGCCAGCAAACATCTTAATTTTATGTGTATTCTCGTAACAGGAAGGAGAGAAGACAATTTAGATTTAGGTGGCAGAGACAGTGGAGAGATGGGTAGAACATAGGAATCTATTTGAAAGCATGAAACCAGCGACTTGCTGGGGCGTTTAAGAAGCAGTTAAAACCAATTATGTTTCTTTATCCGTGTGAAGGGTCTTGGCCTGAAACGTTGACTGTGTATTCCTCTCCACAGATGCTGCCTGACTTGTTGAGTTCCTCCAGCATTTTGTGTGTGTTGCTCTGGATTTCCAGTAGCTGCAGGATATATTGTGTTTATGTTTTCTCTGGTTGTAGCAACCAATTGTACACTCACAAAACACTGCACTGTTCCAGAAATCCAGAATCATTACATTATTGCAAACCCGAGAAAACCTGCAGATGCTGGAAATCCAAAGCAACACACACAAGATGCTGGAGGAACTCAACAGGCCAGGTGACATCTATGAAAAAGAGTAAACAGTTGATGCTTCGGGCCGAGACGTCCTGATGAAGGGTCTTGGCCCGAAATGTCGAAGGTTTACACTTATCTATAGACGCTTCCTGGCCTGCTAAATTCGTCCAGCATTTTGTGTGTCATTACATTGTTGACAATTTGCATTTATGTTGTACTTTCTTATACTAAAAGTGCATTTGCAGTTATTTCCTCAGAGACAGTCAAAAAGGATTGTTGAGTCAAAAGGGATGTTAGGAGGAATTAAGGCGGTAAAGTGATTCTTAAAAGTAACTTCAAGTGGTGGATGGAACTGGAAGCAACACAGTGGAAGCTTGGATATCTCAGTGCATATCTTTTGATAAGGGTAGAAACAAGGCAAAGAAAGAGAAGATTAGAATCAGGGAGATTGGGGAATGTCGAGGGAGGGAACTTTGACTCAGACCATCAGACCATGTGGTTGTAGGGATATAAGTGGTTAAAATAGGGAGAGGTGGCCAGGCTAAATATACAGATATAGAATTTAAAATCTCTGGAATAAGGAAACAATCAAGAAGACCAAGAATAGGTAATGGCTAAAGTTGAAGTCAATGTAGGACAATAAAGATGAATCCTAGGGATGAACTTGTACCTATAGAGGTAGTTGAATGGAGGTCAGGAAAGTTTTAAGGTATTTTGTATTTGAGAGTGGCTGCGCTGTACAGAAGGAATATACAAGTACATATAATTTCTGACTCCCTTTCAAATTATTATTCATTGAAACAATTTCAGCAGTTGCTGAATCTGTATTCACGTGAACAGGAATTGTAGTGAACAGTTAGCACAGTATAATCTAATATTAGCTTATTTTTAATGTGGAATATTTACCTCTTTTGTCATTTATTGCTCACTTAGAAGAACATTTTGAAACATTTCTTAACACTTTAGTTGCAGAACTGTTGTTTTATGTTGGCTTTAAATGAATTAAGGTTTTAATGGATTCAGTAATTTTGTTACTTTCACCTTGAAGTGGGTGAAGAGGGCCTTTATGTTTTTAGCCTGAAGACACATATGATTAGATCCCTGGTTTGCATTATATTAATTCTCAATATTCATTTTTTTCTCAGTTTGTGCATGTAGTCTTCCTGCACCGTATGAATGCTTTTACTCTTTCAGTCCATTACTCCTGAACAGACATTCCTTCTCAGTGACATTACTAGTTATTAATACGGTTTCTAGAATATATCCACTGAGTATGTGATATCTCCTTCCTCTTTCCTGATCCCTCTGTCTCCATTTCTGGAGACAAATTGTCAACCAACATCTTTTATAAACTTACCGATTCCCGCAGTTATCTTGACTATACCTCTTCCCACACTATCACATAAAAAGATGCTATTTCACTTTCTTCACCTCCACCACATCTGATCCCAGGATGTGGCTTTCCTTTCGGGGACGTCAGAGATGTCTTCCTTCTTCAAAGAATGGGGGTTCCCCTTCCTCCACTACTGATGATGCCCCACACCTACATCTCCTCCATTTCCCAGATATTTGTGCTCACCCCATCTTCCCGCTGTCTTAACAGGGATAGAATTCCTCTTGTCCTTATCGACCACTCCATGAGCCTCTGCATCTAACACATCACCCTCTGCAACTTCTGCCAGCTCCTAAGGGATCCTACCACTAAACACATCTTTACCTTCACCCCTCATCTCTGCCTTCCGCAGAGATCATCTATTCAACATCCCTCCCGGCACTTAGCCCTGCAGACGGCCTAACTGCTACACCTGCACATTCACCTCTCCCTCACCTCCATTCAGGGCCTCAGATAGTCCTTCCAGTTGAGGCAACACTTCATTTGGGAATCTACTGGGGTCATCTCTTGTGTCCGGTACTCCCGACTCAGCCTCCTCTGCAAAGGTAAGACCTGTCGTAAACTGGGGGAATTGCTTCATAAAGTACCTCTGCTCCATTTGCCAAAAGCAGAACTTACCGGTGGCCAAACATTTCAAGTCAGATTCCCATTCACATCGCAACATGTTGATCCATGGCCAAGATAAGGGAACCCTCATGGTAGATAAGCAACACCTGATATTCCATATTGGTAGCCTCCAACCAGATGGCATTACTATATTGATTTCCTCTTCCAGTAATTATTTTTCCTTTCCCTTCCCTTCTTCTTCTATTTCCTTCTCTGACCTTTTACCTCTCCTCACTTGCCTATCACTTCCCCTGGGTCCCCTCCTCCTCTCCTTTCTCCTTTGGTGCACTCTCCTCTCCTAACAGATTTCTTCTTCTCCAGCCCTTTACCTTCCCCACCCACCTGGCTTCACCTATCACCTTCTAGCTAACTTCCTTCCCCTCCCCCCACCTTTTATGTTCTGGTGCCTTCACCCTTCCCTTCCAGTCCTGACGAAGGCCCTCAGCCCAAAACGTCAACTGTTTATTAATTTCCATAGATGCTGCCTGAGTTCCTCCAGCATTTTGTGTGTGTTACTTCAATAACAACATGTCTCAAGATGCAGTTCATTTACGTACAGCAGTGGCATATGTATTAGGTTCAGTTGTGACCTCACGATGTCTGCGTGGAACTTGCACCATCTCCCTTTGACCACATGGGATTCCACCACATGCTCTGGTTTCCTCTCACTTATTAAAGACTTTAGTTACTTGGCTCCTGTAACTTCTACTGTAGGTAGATCGCAGAAGAATTAGGGTTATTTATGGAATTATGAGAAATAAATGAAGAGTTGATGTAAATGGGAGTGATGGGAATGCTTTGAGGAACTCAATGGACCAGATGTCCTCTTTCCTTTGTTGTAAGAATATTTGAAAGAAAAAAAATAAATCAGTTTTGGAAATATGATTTCAAGTATTTTATCACTGGTGTCTGAATGATAGAGGGCAGCAGTGTTCTTTACAGAATCTTACATGATTCCACCTGTAGATTAATAACCACAATAAATTGACGATACACCTGTGTCACCACCAACCTTGCATTCTCTGGCTGTGACTACGACTGCTAGGAATGTCTCAATCGTATGCATGTAATATCTTCTTTATGTGACTGAATCATTCAGAAAGATCAGAAACTCAGAAACCATGACTAATTAGAGGAGTTTGCATTGTCTTAAAGATTTTTGATAACTTGGTATGTTTTGCTTTTATTTTATTAAGTGCAATCGTGAACAATAGCCAGATCAGAAATGCTGATCAAGTCACCTGGTTCTCAAAGAGAACTCTGATAGGCCAATCAGATGGTTCACCACTGCTGCTTTTGTGATGGGTGTAACATTATGAAAGCCATGTGGTTTCAGATACAAATATGCACTCACTTACTTTATCACGGCATCTTGAGAAACTTACCAATTCCATATTTGCCCACTTTACCCTCAAGTCAGGACTTGTTCACCTCCACCATCGAAGTTGCTATTAATTCAAACTAAAATTACATCAGTGTCACTTCTTTAGTTGGTGGTATGATTTGTGCCCAGACATCAGGAAGCTGTAGGTTCAAGCCCCACTGCAGAAACAGGAGCACCCTCATCACGTTGAGTAAAGACTCTCAAAAAATTTAGGAAGATATGACTTGCCCCGCACAAAGTCTCCCTAATTAGGCAAACAACAGGAATTCTGCAGATGCTGGAAATTCAAGCAACACACATCAAAGTTGCTGGTGAACGCAGCAGGCCAGGCAGCATCTATAGGAAGAGGCGCAGTCGACGTTTCAGGCCGAGACCCTTCGTCAGGGAGTCCTGACGAAGGGTCTCGGCCTGAAACGTCGACTGCGCCTCTTCCTATAGATGCTGCCTGGCCTGCTGCGTTCACCAGCAACTTTGATGTGTGTTGCTCCCTAATTAGGCCATGGTTTTCCAAATGCTTGTAAATTCTATCCCTAAGAATTCTCTCCGGTAACTTCCCTACTGCTGATGTGAGACTCACCGGTCTATAGTTTCCAGGATTATCCCTGGTTCCCTTGCATAATGGAACAACGTTTTCCAGGATATCACCAGTAGCCAGAGAGGACAAAAAGATATTGGTCAATGCCCCGGCAGTTTCTTCACTTGCCTCTCTCAATAGCCTGGGGTATATCCCATCGTGCTGTGGGGATTTATCCACCATAATGCTCTTTAAGAGATCCAGCAGTACTCCTCCTTTACTTCAAAATGCCCTCGAATATTAATGTTCTTGGCACTGATCTCCCTATCCTCCATGTGCTGCTTCCTGGTAAATACTAATGTAAAGTACTCATTAAGGACCTCGCCCACATCCTTTGGATTCAAGCAAATGTTCCTCCCTTTATGCTTGAGTGGTTCCACCCTATCCCTCTTGCTCCTGATGTATGCACAGAATGCCCTGGGATTCTCTTTGATCCTACTTGACAACAGCTTTTTATGCCCACCTTCCTGGCTTTCCTAATTCCCTTCTTGAGTTCTTTTCTGGATTCTTTATCATCCTCAAGGGTTCTGTTTGACTTTAGCTTCCTAAGCTTAACATACTTTTCTTTTTTCTTCTTGATTAAATTTATCACCTCTCTCAACATAAAAGCTTCTCTTACCTTGCTATCCTTGACCTTCTTTCTGACTGGAACATACCTGCCCTGTACTCTGTGCAGTTGGTCTTTAAAGACCCTCCACACGTTGAATGTGGACTTTCCCAATAACAGCTGTTGCCATTAACTTACCCTAGTTCCTGTCTATTGCTCTCATAATTTGCTGTGCTTGAATTTAATTCTCTTCTTCAAGGTCCTCGCTTATCTTTATGTATAGCTATCTTAAAAGTTAAGGAGTTGTGGTCAATTTCCCTAACTGCTCACCCACTGAAAGGTCCATCAGCTGGCCAGGCTCATTACCGAACACCAGATCCAGTACTGCCTGTCCTCTTGTTGAACTATCTAGATATCGACTTAAGAAACCGCCTTGGATGCACCTAAGAAATTCTGCCCCATCTAAACACTTATAAACTGGAACCTTCTGAGTATATTAGAGAAGTTGAAGTCCCCCATAATAACAACTTTACTGTTTTTACACCTTTCCTTAATCCGCATATCTGTTCTCACTGTCTTGGTGACTTTGGGGGTGGGTGGGAGGATCTGTAGTACAATTCCATCAGAGTGATTACACCCTTTTAGACTGTGGATAGGCCTTCCATTATGGCTACGTCCACACTACGCCGGATAATTTTGAAAATGCCGGTTTCGAGTAAAAACGACAGGCGTCCACACTAAGCGTTTTTCAAAATATCTCCGTCCACATTAGGCGGATATTTGGGCGAATCTCCTCCTACTGGGCATGCGCAGGACACACAGAAAACAAGCAAAGAGGAATCGATATACTTAGTGTGCGTTTGTCCAGTTACAGAGTAGAAAAACTTTAAAGGAATTGCTCTTGGCTCTCACGCAGGAGGACTTAAAACTGAAAAAAAAAACAAATACTGGAGCATATGGAGGCAACCGACAGGGAGTTCACGGACAGTATGACCCAGCTGACGACGAACATTGAAAAACTGACTAACTCTGTTGCATTAATAAAGCACCTTGTTAAATGTATAAAACGTCTGCATCAGCGTTATCTTGTATTTCCATACAATGTTACATTAGGCTGTTACACATCTATTGTCAGAGAAGTACTTGCATAAATAGGTGAACCACCTTCATACAAGCAAGGACAGAAAACAGGGCGAAGTGAGTATACTTATTCAGTAAGCTATGGGTCAAAGCATTTGGTGAGTACATTTCTAACCCTTCTGGCTTCAGTCTAGTCCGTCTGTTCTGAATTTGTTAGGTGGTCGCGTTCAAGAAAACAATGAAGATCTATTCTGGCATGTCATGACAGCGTTTTTAAATAGTGAAAAAAGCTCACCTTACAATTTAACTCTCACGCTGTTCACACCGACTGCGCGTTATAACAGCCTGCGCAGTACCAAGCAGAAGCAGAAAAAAGCATTGTTGTTGTGGTGTTGTCATGACAATGTTTTAAAATCTCTTTGTTTACCCCGTACACACTACGCCGGATATTTAGTGTTTTCAGATTTATTCACTCTGGAGAGTGTTTTCGAAAATCTCCGTTTTCGGGGGCTGAAAACGCCGGCTCAGTGTGGACGGGAGGGCAAAACGAAGAGTAAAAGCTTCGTTTTCAAAATTATCCGGCGTAGTGTGGATGTACCCTATGTTCCTGCTAAGTGCCGCTGTAATATTGTCCCTGATTAGTTCTGCAACTCCCCCCCCTTACCTCCCTCTTTTCTAAAACATTGAAACCCTCCCATTCCTGTGCCTCTCTCAACCAAGTCTCTGTGCTGATCCATGCACTAAATTCTTCACCTTTACCCATAATACTCATAGCATTAAAATACGCACACTTCAAACTATACGTCCTATCATATCTATTACTTTTCTCTTGCCTGTTTTTGCACTGTCCCTGACATGCACATCCCTCTGCATACTTCCTATTTGTAAGGTCAACTCTTCTTTAAGTCTGTTTTTAGCAAATATCTGGAAAACTTTCATATCAAATTGGTGACAAATCAACGTAGACATTGAGAATAGAATATAGAGCATTTAAAGAACAGAAACTAGTCAAAGTTTATTAACATACCTGTACAAGAGTGGGTAAAGAGGTGTTGGGTAGAGTAATTCAAGATTCAATGTTTTGATAACGATTTAAACTAACTTGTTTTCTCACATTTCCACTTCTAGTGAATGGACTTTGACTGAAACAGTAACTTTTTTGTCTTTCCACAGATGCTGCCTGATCTGCTGTATGTTTCCAGCATTTTCTGTTTTCTTTATTTCATTCAGTTTTCTTTATTTCATGCAGTTTATTTTTATTTCCTACTTTAAGTATTGCTTACGGGAGATGTTCAAACATAACTTAATGTGGTTTTTCTTTGCTCTCTAGTGTCACAGGTATAGCAGAACTGGATTAACTTGTGGGCTTTTGACCTTTAAAATTAAATTGCTTTGATTACAAACTTATTAAATGGTATAGGGAAATGAAGTTACTCCAGACTAAAATGGGAGCCAAGTCAAAGGAATGAAGGTTCAGAGTAACTGATTAATGGCAAAACGTTCTTCACACAAAGAGTGGATGTGAATCTTTATGGAAAACACTGAAGTTGTTCAGTAGGTGGAAATAACTCTCTGGGTTATTTAACTAGTATGAGCTTAATATACTTCCACTTCTAAATCAGCCTATGGGAGACAAGAGTCAGCTCTCTGTACTGACCCTCTCCACTTGCTTGTGACTATCTGAGAAAACACAGTGTAAAAAATCCAGTTACTACACATATTCCAATTTGTTCAAAGCTTGTTTGCATTTTGCTCCTGGTCACACTAGCCATTTTTAAATTCACACTACTGTCATCTATTCCTAATCTTCTTTTATTTCAGGATAATTATTTCAGGGTTTGTAAATATACAGCTCAGCATGTGTCAGCATACACAATGCAACCACATAATTCTATTTGCATTACATCAACATGACATCAGTTTTTCAACACCCACACCTCCTCCCTCACTACCATTCAGGGCCCTAAACAGTCCTTCCAGGTGAGACAACACTTTGCCTGTGAGTCTGTTGGGGTCATACACGGTGTCCGGTGCTTCTGGTGTGGCCTCCTGTATATTGGTGAGACCCAGCGTAGATTGGAAGACTGCTTCACCGAGCACCTACGCTTTGTCCGCCTGAAAAAGTGGGATCTCCCAGTGGCCACCCATTTTAATTCCATTTCCCATTCCCATTCTGATATGTCTATCCATGGCTTCCTCCACTGTCATGATGAGGGCACACTTAGGTTGGAGGAACAACACCTTATATTCCATTTGGGTAGCCTTCAACCTGTTGGCATGAACATTGATTTCTAGAACTTCCGGTAATGCCTCCCATGCACTCCTCTCCTTCACCAATTCCCATCCTCTTTCCCTTCTCTCACCTTATTCTCTTGCTCACCCATCAATTTCCTCTGCTGCTCCTTCCCCACTTTCTTTCTTCCATGGCCTTCTGTCTCTTTCACCAATTAACTTCCCAGCTCTTTACTTCATCCCTCCCCCTTCAGGTTTCACCAATCACCTTGTGTTTCTCTCTCCCTTCCCCCACCTTTAAAATCTATTCCTCAGCATTTTTTCTTCAGTCCTGCCCCTGCCGAAGGATTTCGGCCCGAAACATCGACAATACTCTTTTCCATAGATGCTGCCTGGCCTGCTGAGTTCCTCCAGCATTTTGCATGTATTGCTTAAAATAGACCAGTTCCTGTACATTCAGATCATTTAACCAGCCCTCAGGATTACTAGTCCAGTGACAATGTCACCATGCTACAATAAACCACAACATTTATTTTTGATCCTCCCATTCCCATCAATTCCTCCAGTTTTGACCACCCACCTGGGCAACCTTGAACAACCAGTTAATGTACCTGACAAATCCTTCATTCACCCCCGGAGACACAAGGGCGCTATGGCGGAAGTAGAATGATCTTGTTGTCAAGACTTACTTAATCAGCCATGTACGTACATCTGTGTATGTGAGAGTAAACCAAAGTACACAGGGAAACACATCCACCCACAAGAAGGACATGCTAATCCCAAACAGATAGCTCTGGAAGTTAGGATTGAATCTGGGTTGCTGGAGCTGTGACGTAACCACTCTACAAGCTTTGGCACCATACAGCTATGTGTTGTATTTGAATGACACCAGTGTTCCCTAAATGAAATTATTGTGAACAACTGAGTTGTAAAAATAAAAGTTAGACCTTCAGAACCTATATCAAGGTGTATTTGGCTAATCAGAGCAATTAACTTTTGGGGGCTTCTTTGTTTGAATCCACAGAACGGATTCAAATTAGAGGAAGAAAGACGATAATGTGGCAGTTAGCACAATCACTTTACAGCGCTAACGATCAGCAATCGGCTCAATTCCCATTGCTAGCGGTGTGGATATACAGGTATCTGTGGGGAGTTCGCGTGTTCTTCCCTTGACCATGTGGATTTCCTCTGGGTGCTCTGGTTTCCTCCCACATTCCAAAGACCTACAACGTCCAGTGAGTTACTGAGCTGTAGGCATGAGACGTTGGCACTGGAAGACTGGCAACACTTGTGGGCTGCCCACAGCATAATTCTCACTAACTTGATTTGACACTAGATTATACATTTCGCTGTTGTTTCGATAGTTCAATGTACATGTGACAAATAAAGCTAATTGCTTTCTTTATATAAAAGAAAGGAGTGAGGAGTGGTAAGTGAATGAGGTTAGACAGATTGGTTCATTTTCAAGAAGGAGAAAGCAACAGAAAGTTGTAAACTCAAGCAGGTCATGAGCACTAGCTCCCTCAGCATCCAGGACACCTTCAAAAGGCAATGACTCACTAAAGCAGCACCCATCATTAAGGACCCCATCTCCCAGGGCATGTCCTCTTCTCATTACCACTATCAAGGAGGTGGTACAGGAACCTGAAGAAACACTCACATTTCAGGAACAGCTTTTTCCCCTCTACCATCAGATTTCTGAATGGACAATGAACCCATGAACACTATCTCACTACTTTTTAATTTCTATTTTTGTACTACTCAGTTAATTATGTATATTTATCCTTTTTATTGTTATGTTTTGCAATGTACTGTTGCAGAAAAACAACAAATTTCAACACATGCCAGTGATATTAAACCTGATTCTGAATTAGTGAAGCTGAATCAAGTTACTGAGTAGGCGAGTTCCTGCTACAACTATGTCCGACTTAAGAGTCTGAAATCAGATCTGAAATGAACGAACATAATTAATGCCCAGTACAAAGTGAAGAAAAAAACACCTTATTTATTCTTATGTGGAATGCAAATGATCATGATCCAGTCATCATTAGGTAAACAAGTTTCTCTACTCTTGTTCTTGTCAAATCAGTCTGCAGCTGCAATCAGCAAAGCAAACAGTGCCTGAAATTACATTGCAGGGTGTAGGTCAGAAGGTATGCTTGTTGTGCACTAGTGAACTGATATTTCTAATCATAGAAGTCATAGTCATAGAACACTGCAGCACAGAAACAGGCCATTCAGCCCATTTAATCCGTGCCAAACAATCTGCCTAATCCCATCAACCGGCACCTGGACCATAGCCCTCCATACCCTCCCATTCATGTATGTATTCAACTATCTTTTAAATGTTGAAATTGAACCTGAATCCACCACTTCCACTGGCAGGTCATTCCACACTCTCATCACCTTCTGAGCGTAGAAGTCCCCCCTTATATTCTTAATTCACTTCCAGTTTCAGCCATGTTCAGTGGAAAAAAAACTTGCTTGCATTTATCCTATCTATACCCCACATAATTTTGTATTGTTCATTTGTTATGTGCTGTGTCATGTAACATGGGCGATCATGGTCTTTCCATGACCATGATTGTTCTCAGCAAATTTGTCTACAGAATTGGTTTGCCATTGTCTTTTTGAAGACAGGTGACCCCATCCATTTTCAATACTCTTCAGAGATTGTCTGACTAGTGTCGGTGGTCGCATAACCGGGACTTTTTATAAGCACCAGCTGCTCACAGAGCTATCCACCACCTGGTCTCATGGCTTCATGTGACCCTGATCGGGTGGGGGAGGGGCTAAGCAAGTGCTGCACCTTGCCCAAGGGTGACGTTCAGGCTAGTGGTTTTTAGCAAGAGTTGAAAATAATCTTGTTCATGTTGTGACAGCGAAAGCCTTCGTGCCCATGCGTAACTATATCCAAGTAGTACACACAAAATGCTGGAGGAACTCAGCAGGCCAGGCAGTGTAAACGTAACTTTGCTGAATCAAATAATGACAGCACAAAAAGGTCGTTACTTATCTTTTCACCCGTTAATTTCTTCGAGCTCAGCCGGTGAGTGAACTTGGACCCGACATCAGGGAGAGAACCTTTCTCATCTCCCCGGCAGTTCTACAAGTTCACTGCCTGATGTCAGAATTGTCAGAAGTTATAAGGCCAAAGATACAAAAGAACAATCAGTTTGATAACCATTCCGGCCAAGTCAATGGACTATTGATACAAAAGTACAATCAATTGGTTAGACACTCCAGCCACCTTAATTAAAGAAAGGAATGTCCTACCTGGTTTGCTGGAACCACAACTTAATTACAAAGATAAGAACATCCATCAAATTTATACTTTAATTAAGAAAGGAATGTTCTGTCTATTTTCCATCAGGTACTGCTTTTTGTCAAAATCAAAAGGTGTGAAAAGCCCAGCGACATCTTATGTGGATCTTGGCGAAATTTAACCCTTATCTTGCTCTAAAGAAGGCATCCGTGAGACATTATTCAAGCACACTGCAGTCACAGACGTCGTCAGTACTTAATTCATTGTTTAAAGGGATCTGAGAATCCCCCCTTTCCCTTAAACTTTATCAGCAGCATCTATGGAAAAGAGTACAGTCAACGTTTCAGGCAGAAACCCTTCAACAGGACACAATATCTAAATAGTTTATGTTTTTTGTAAGTATGTGGTTTACTGTGCTGAGCCTCTTTCAACAAAGTAGGAGGATGGAAACGCAATGAAGAGCAGTTTGGCTCTTCTCCAAAGACCAACAAACTTATTATGCCTCATACCACAAATGCCGACATTTTTGAAAAGTATTTTTGCTTCTTCATCATTCTGAATTTCAATAATTTCTTCTTGGAAGCTCACTTCCTGTTCTTCTACCATGCAAAGAAATGGGTTAATTATGCAGTCTGGAATTCCAGATTGTTCTGAATTGATTCTGAAAATCCTTCTTCGATGACTGCAGGTGTAAGCAGTACACTTGCAAATTACCATCTGTAAAAGAGAGTGCCATATTTTCCATGCAGGGAAACTGTGAGAACATTCTTTTCCCAATGTCTTGCTAATATATTTCCAATTTACTGATAAAAGTGGCCACTGTACTTTTTGCCTGGATACAATTGAAATTCTCATCCCGCAGTTTCCTATTTAGAATGTTCATTTTGTCATTCAGATTGGCTAGGTATGCTACATCTCTAAAGTTCAATCTTGTTTCCCAAGGTCTTGTTGACTTTAAGCAAAAATTCGACCAGAGGGTCAAAAAGATCAAAGAAACATTTTAAGCAGCAGTTTTTTGACAGCCAATGCACTTCAGTGTGAAGAAGCAAGCATCTTGGCATAACTGGCAAAATATTCTGCTACTTAATGGATGAGCTTTAATTTTGTTGATAGTAGATATTAGAAGAGTCATGCTTGAAAAAGGTTGCTAGCTGAAGATTTTGGCTGCAAGATGTTGACGATGAATTACACAATGGATTGCAAACAGACTTGGAATTTCTTTTTTCATAAATGCCACTAAACCAATATGGTAGCCTGTCATATACAGTTCTCCATCTGTTGCACAAGAAATCATGTTCCTAATCAGAATACATTAATCCTTAATGTACATTTTGAGCATGTCGGAGATTGATTCTCCATTAATATTCGTTTTTAACTTTTTACAAAAGAGAATCTCTTCATAAACCTTTCCATTTTTGATAAACCATATATATGCGATTACCAATGCCTCATTGTCTCACACAATTGACTCAACCAAATGTATCCCAAATTCTGTTTTTATTTGTAGCTATGTTCCTAGTTGATCCTCAATGTCTTCACTCATTTCGTCAATATGTCACTCTACAGAATTATTACTCAGAGGAATTGATTTTGAGAACAGTGGTAAGCTCTTCTGATTTAGCAGGCATTATTAATCTTTCACCATTGTATGAGATTTTTCACACCTTACTATCATTTTGGAAATGTTATAATAAGAAATGAGACCAATATCAAGGTCATTTTTAGCTTTTTTTTTGGCAAATGACGAGTGTGCAACTCTTTTCAAATGCTTTTTTTTCATCTCCAGGAATAGAGTAATACCATAAGTAACCTTTTCAGGGTGCTTTTGACGGAAGTGTTTCTGCAATCTTGATGATTTCATGGCTTCTTTAGACAGTACAATATTACAAATAGGACACATGGGGCGTCGCTGATCTGATTGGAATGGAATAAAACCATACTGCATGTATGTAACATTGTATTGTCGCAGATCCTGCAGTTTCTGTTTTTTAGCAGGATTAGAATTCAAGGCTTCACCACCTTCAGACTCAAAGAGATTGCGCCATACGTATTTATCCATCATTAATGGGGCTAACTTAAAATTAAAAATTAAAACAAACTGGGAATGCCTATCAGATGTGGACGACGGCAGCAAGTTGACACGGATGGAACAATGGTAGTGGCACGCAAAGTTGAAGGCGACCAGAGCAGTGAAAAAGATTCAGATTGGAATCTGAATGCAGTCGGGATTGAGTTTACCTTTATACCATTCCATTTAGCACGATTGACAAATTATGTAAGGTCTCATAACCCCCAAAGATGGTTCTTGACTGTACATATGAAGCCAAGATCACTCAAGTGGAATCCTTCAGATCAGCAGGTTCATTGATTGGCTCTTTTCACCATTTAGTTCCAGCCAGCGTTGTTATCATTCCACAACCCATTTTCTATAGATCTGTAGAGAAAGCAAGCCTGGGAAGTATGGAGAGCAAGCTGTTGCCCATGTAGCAAGCTCCCCCTCTCCATGCATCTGGTGAACACAAAGGAACTGCAGAGACCGATACGGTTTGGGATCAGCAGCGTTGCAGGAGTTGCCAGTCTGCATTGAATTTAATGTAGGACTCCAGCTCCGATTTTTTTAAAAATTTCCCTCGGGGTTTACTCCCAAAGCCTTCTCCATGAGTGGGTATAGCCATGAGGCAGCGGGGATTTGAGATAAGAGTTTTCCGTCTCCTAGATGAGCTGCCAACCACGGCTGACGAGCCCCATTTGCCCGAAGCAACTGATTTTAAGGCACCAGTAACCCACCTTTGCCCCTTCTCCTGTCAGTAGAAACAGATCCACCATGCTTAGTAGCTAAGCCACGCGTGAAGGCCAGGGGCTGAACTTGGTGGTCAGAAGCTATTTGAGGCGCAAGCCATTGGGGACATTCAATAGGTAGTGGGAGCTCGTCCCCAGTACCACCCTGACTATAACGACCTTATGGAACTTTACTTAGTTGACTTACCAACTGTTAAATTGCATGAACTCATTCCACGCAGTGAGTCAAGGGGAACCGTTGGGCACCCTTGTTGCTAATGTATGCAACCCCAATAATGTCTGTTTGGTTGTTACTGTTGGAGGAGGTTGCCGAGTTTCAGACACGTTGTGACAACGAGTGCTCACCGCCTGCAGAGCTGTGGTTCTTCATGTGATCCAATGCCACATCCTTTTTTTTTTGGAAGTACCTGCTCTATTAATGGTCTGTCAGGTCTCGTGCCTCAAGTTAGGGTGCCGCTTACTGTCCTCCCAAGAATCTTGAATGCCCTCCCCGATGTCTTCTGTTCCCCTAACACCCCCTTAGGACAAGCAACACCCCCGCTGGGCATCACTGAGTTAGAAGTGCATACTATTGAAAGTTGACTTGCTATTGAAAGTCGGCTTCATCTGGAGTAGGGCAGTTTTGTGCATATATCTGAGTGTCTTGGAGAAGCCCTTCTCAATTTTCAGTAGTAGCCTTTAGCAATTTTATTTCTACTATAAACCTCCACCAAAATGATCTGAACATTGATATTACATCCAAAGTTCATCTGCAGTAAGAGAATATGGTAATAGTTTCAATGGTTGGAATAATGATAGTTCTTACTTTCTCATAGACTGTGGACATAAAGGTCCAACTTTGCTGGATGTTCCTGTGCACACTGAAACTGATACTGCAGGTTTAGATTTGAATTTCACTAATGATATGTTGCAAGTTCTTGCATTTTCATTATGTAACCCAGCAGATGCAATCTCTACACCCAACTCTTAAAGGGATGTACAACAGGACACTTAAGGCTACAGGAGAGTGTTGCTTTTGAATGATGGATGAAGAGGCCGTACCTTAAGTACTGCATCCATTTATGACCTCAGTACTTGAAGAAAGATATACTGACTTTGGAGGCAGTGTAGAAGAGTTTCACTGGATTAACTCCAGAAATTAAGGGACTAAACATGAGGAGTGGTTGACAATACTAAATGAAATATAGAAGAATGAAAAGGGATCTTATAGAAACAATGGTATGATGAATTAGTAATTAGTAATAGAACAAATTATTGCCCTTCAAGATTATGGAATTGAAAAACTTACTGATTAAATCAATGACATTTATGAGACTGGAATAATACCAGAAAAAATGAAAAATCAGTATTTATCACTCTTCCTAAGAAACCTGGAGCAATAGAATGTGAATTACATAGGACCATAAGTTTAATGAGTCATATCACTAAGATACTTCTAAGAATTTTGATGACAAGAGCTAAAAGTAAGATACATAGAAACATAGAAACATAGAAAATAGGTGCAGGAGTAGGCCATTCGGCCCTTCTAGCCTGCACCACCATTTATTATGATCATGGCTGATCATCCAACTCAGAACCCCACCCCAGCCTTCCCTCCATACCCCCTGATCCCCGTAGCCACAAGGGCCATATCTAACTCCCTCTTAAATATAGCCAATGAACTGGCCTGAACTGTTTCCTGTGGCAGAGAATTCCACAGATTCACCACTCTCTGTGTGAAGAAGTTTTTCCTAATCTCGGTCCTAAAAGGCTTCCCCTTTATTCTCAAACTGTGACCCCTTGTTCTGGACTTCCCCAACATTGGGAACAATCTTCCTGCATACAAGCTGAAACAGGTAAAGAAGAATGTGGTTTTGTGAAAGACAAAGGTGCAAAAAACATCAAAGGTATTGATGATAAGGATACTATCAGAACGAGCTAATCAAGTGCAAAAAGATTTGTTTGTTTTATCAACTACACAAAAGCATTTGATAAAGTGAAGCACAATAAGTTATTTGAAATATTACAGGAAACTCTAGATCTAGATTCAAAAGACCTCCGCCTAATCAGAAATCTACTGAGAACAAACTGCCTCTGTAAGAATAGATGGAGAAGTGAGTCAGTTTATGAAAATCAAGAGAGGCGTTAGACAAGGGTATGTTTTCTCCCCTGATTTGTTTAATGTGTGCAGTGAAACAATATTACAAAAAATAAGAGACATCTTGGGAATCAAAGTTGGCAGTGAAAACATCAAAAACTTTAGATGCGTGGATGACATTATGTTAATTGCAAGTACGGAGGAAGAACTACAAAACTTAATTGATACAGTTGTTGAAGAAAGTGCAAAAATGGGTCTGTCTATCAATCGCAAAAAGACAGAATGTATGGTGATATCCAAAAAGGAGAATCCTATCTGCAGACTGAAAATAAATGTGGAAGACATAAAACAAGTACAGAATTTCTGCTACTTAGGAAGCTGGGTGACATCAGATGGCAGGTGCGACATGGACATCAAAAGAAGAACAGGGATAGCAAAAGACACCTTTATGAGAATGAAGAGTACAATGACCAACACTAAACTAGGCATGACAACCCACCTCAGAGTACTGAAATGTTACATTTATCCATTTATGTTATATGGATCAGAATGTTGGACAATATCTTGTAACATGAGGAAATGAATTGAAGCAGCAGAGATGTGGTTTTTGAGGAGGATGCAAAGAATAGCATGGACAAAACGAATATTTAATGAGAATGTCATGAACAGAGGAAGCACAAAAGGAGAAATAATGTATGAGATCATAAAAAGGCAACGTAACTTGGTTGGACATGTGATTAGGAAAGAGGAGTTAGAATGCACGGTAATTATGGGAAAGATTGGAGGGAAGAAAGCAAGAGGAAGGCAAAGACAAATGATGATGGAGACAGCAGCCAGAGAACTGGAAATGAATACCAGTGAATTGATCCACTTGACCTGAAACAGGAGTGTGTGGGCCATGATGGTCAAAGCTCAATCTGGGCATGGCACCTGATGATGATGATAGAATCAAACACGAGAGAGTTTGTAAGTGCTGGAAATCCAACAGGACACAGAGAACACACTGGAGGAACTCAGCAGGTCAGGCAGCATTTGTGGAAAAGAATAAACAGGTCGACGTTTTGGGCCGAAACCTTCCTTCAGGACCAAGAAGGAAGGGGGAAGATGCCAGAAATAAAAGGTGTGGGGAGGGATGGATGAGATAAAAGCAGGAAAGTTGCTTCCACTTGTAAGTGAGACTCGAACTAGGGAATATAGCCTCAAGATTTTGGGGAGTGGATTTAGGAAGGAGATGGGGAGAGAGTAGTAGCATGCCCTTTCCCAGAGAACAGCGAGTCTGGAATTCTCTGTCCAGGATACCTCATTTCATATATTTATGGCACAGTTAGATTTTTGCAGAGAAGGCGTATTAAGGATTATAGGGAAAGGACAGATAGGTGGAGCTGAATCTATGGCCGGATCAGCCAGGGCCTTACTGAATGGCAGAGCGGGATCAATGGGCCAGATGACCTATTTCTGCTTCTATTTCTTATGCACGCTTCACTGATGGTTAGGAATTTAGAAAGTACCTTAAGGCAGGGGTCCCCAACCTTTCTTGCACTACGGACTGGTTTAATATTGACGATATTCTTGCGGACCGGCTGACGGGGAGGGGGGGGGTGTTCAAGTTCAACAGTGCGTGACAGGGAATGAGGAAGGGTGCAGCTGACTCATATTGTTTCACATCGCCAAATCGTATCGTTTCCTCGCGGCCCGGTGGTTGGGGACTGCTGCCTTAAGGGGTCGGGGGATCTGGACAGGCTGTTGAATAAGACGGATTATTTATGCAAGGGGGACATCTGAACCCTCCAGGAAGAGAGCCAAACACTCCTCACAGGCAATCATCAAGGAAGTCTGTGCAAGGTTATTAGATTAGGTTAGATTAGATTATGAGGACATGCAGTCCTCTTTTATTGTCATTTAGTAATGCATGCATTGAGAAATGATACAATGTTCCTCCAGTGTGATATCACAGAAACACAAGACAGACCAAGACTGAAAAACTGACAAAAACCACATAATTATAACATATAGTTACAACAGTGCAAAGCATTACTGTAATTTGATAGAAGAACAGACCATGGGCATGGTAAAAAAAAGTCTCAAAGTCTCTCGAAAGTCCCATCATCTCACGCAGACGGTAGAAGGAAGAAAACTCTCCCTGCCATGAGCTTCCAGTGCCGCAAACTTGCCGATGCAGCATCCTAGAAGCACCTGACCACAGTCCGTCCGAAAACTTCGAGCCTCCGACCAACCCTCTGACACCGAGCACTGAGTACCATCTCTGCCGAGCGCTTCGACCCCAACCCCGGCCACCAGCAACAGGCAGAGCCGAGGATTTGGGGCCTTCCCCTCCGGAGATTCTCGATCGCACAGTAGCAGCGGCAGCGAACCGGGCATTTCAGAAGTTTCTCCAGATGTTCCTCCGAGCTTCTCACGTCTGTCTCCATCAAATCAGGATTGTGCACGGCATCCTACTTACAAGTACTGATATCATTCACCGGAGAGGCCGCGCACGCTGCGTCGCGTCGCCATCTTCTCCTCCCTCTATGACAGCATTCTATGAATGCCTGGATGATGGTTCAGTCTGTAATGTCAACTGCCTACACCTGCTCTGTTGGACTGAAGGAGGATTAGTGTGGAGTTTAGGTGATCTCCCTACTGCAGATATGAACAGCAAAATGTGTGTTGTGCTAAAACTCGGCAGCAGCAGCCTGGAATGGTCCTGAAGTTTGAAAGCTGAGCATGATATTGAACTTTGTGGACAAAGCGATCAGGGACAAATGAGGTGATACTTGAGAATGAAGGCTGCACGCTGCATCTGACACTCCTTCTCGGAATATCAGTGCCCTTTAGCAGGCCAGTGTAGAGTGGAAGGTTGGATGAGCTCGCATCTGACTGCCAGCTCACCTCAGACTTCTGGGTTTGATGCTTCTTACGTGAAAGTTCGAAATGTCAAATTACAATAGTGGATAGCCTATGGTTCACTGTGGAACTGTTGAGAGAAGGTAAGTTTAATCCTGGCCATTGGTTCTTCCTGAAGGCATTTACTGTTGATGAAAGAGAATGTCAATCTATTTTCATTATGAATAGATTTGATCAGTGGAGTTGCCTTCCTTATCTCTATTGAACTTTAAAGAGGGATTCTGTTTTTCATATTTATCTGAAAAGGAAGTATTCCTCCTACCCATCACACACTGGAAATCTCCGCAGGAGTGTTTTTGTTGCTATTGCCTCTAGGTTGTTTGAATCCTAATCAGTTTTTTCCAATTTAAATCAGTCACAATATTAACTTAATAGTATTTATCAAAATCTGGAGGCTTGCCCTCTTAAGATTACAAAGGAATTGCCAGATTTTCTCAGAATGCCAGCTACACCACCAGAAATTCACATGAAACAAACGTGCTTTATTCAGAAAATGGCTTTTAAAGGATCAACTGGAGGAGAATAGGAACGCTTTATAAAAGGTGATGTGCCTGGTTCATCTCACCGGATTTCACTCAATGAACATGAGCACTGTTTAAAAAGTGCTAGACAAGTTTATTCTTCAGTTGTTCTGGAAAAAACTGGTAAACCATTATAAGCACCATATCGTACTTAACTAGATTACGCAATCAACTAAATACCTAATTGTTGTAGCTCGACTCCCATCAAAACCTTCATGAATGATGTCTTGTGGAACATTTCCTGCAACTTTTAGTAAACCTACTATGGCAGGGGTTTTATTTGTCAGCACCGGCTTTTGAAAAAGCCCGTACTAAGGTGTATATTTAATAGTTTCACCACTTGGGTAGTTGTGTATTGCAATGAGAAAACAAGCATCTAACACAAGGCTTTGTAATGGATTGGCTGCCAGCCATGCCTAATGTAAGAAATAATGCCTGAAATAATTTCTTGTCCATACTTGTTTGAATGGACCAAAAGGAGAAAAACAATGTCAGGAAAACAGGGTTTCTTCAGAATAATAACACAAAACACTGATCACCCTGTAAGTCCGTGGTTATTAATAGATTGTACAGTGAAGTGGCATTTAACATGATATAAAAGCAGTTCTGAAAATGTCAAGAAGAAAATAATTGAAGTATTAAAATTTATTTTATCAATCAAAACTTTGCAGATAATTAAAAGTGAACAACACCTTAGTGGTAAATTAATGTATTCTGGAGTACTTACTTTTATGATGAAGGATGACCCTGTAGATTTTATTTTAATTTTATTGAGAGATGCTGTACGGTAACAGAGCCTTGTGGCCCAATGAGCCTACATAACCCAACTAAACCCATGTAACCAATTAACCTGCTAACCCACACATCTTTGGAATGTGTGGGGAAACACACACAATCACATGGAGATCCTTAGTCCTTACAGAGAGTGGTGGAAAGGCTTATGCAGGATTTGCAAAATTTGCCAGAGGTTGGATAGGAGTCACTTGATGGAGTTGTAGATGGGTTGTTTGGGAGGTTAACATCTCCTTCTCCCACTCTTCATCCTCCTATCATAGAGGCTAAAAGGGCTCAGCCTTCCGAGATGCTGTTTGCCATTTTCAACAATGATGCATCAAGGATTCCCATGAACAAGAGTGAATAACTTCACTCACCCCAACACTGAACAGATTCTACAACCTGTGGACTGAACTTTCAAGGATTCTACAACTCATGTTCTCAATATTTATTACTTATTTATGATTACTAATTTGCTTATTTTGTATTTGCACAACTTGCTGTCTTGTGCATACTGATTGTTTGTCCATCTTTGTGTGCAGCTTTTCATTGTTTGTACTGAGTTCTTTATACTTACTGTGAATGTTTGTAAGAAAATGAATCTCAGGGTAGAATATGCTGACATATAATGGACTTTGATATTGAATTTACTTTGAACTTGAATCTAAAGAAGATGCTTCTCTATGGAGACGCTAAGGGCATCCTTGAAGTTTCCTTTGTCCTCCAGGATGTCTGTTGCTGTACCTAGTTCAGAAGTCTAATGTTAACTATGTGGACAATGTGATCCATTGTTGGGGATGTCTGAGTGTATATAGAGCCTCTCACTGGCCAGAGAGAGAGAGGACTAAAGTTACCCTATTGAAGAAAGTAGAAGATTTTACAGAGAGAATGCGGAGACGTGCCTGATTTAGGTTGTTTTTGTTTCCAAAGCAAAAAGGAGCACAGGGACCACAGAGTGTGTTAAAGTTCAAACAAAAATTATATCTGGTAGCTGGGCAAATCTGCCAGTTTGTATTCTCAGGAGTGAAGAATGTTAAGATATTTTGATCTTGGTGTTAGGATTTTAAGAAGGCATAGAGATAGATAGGGCAAAACATTTTCCATTGGTCAGTGATTTGAATATGGAGGATTCCAGATTCAAGGTGGTTAGGGAAGAAATCTTGCCTTACAAGCCGGTGGGTGTGGAACCTTAATGAAAGAAACTGATTCTAGTTCAGTCAATGCGTTTACATTGAGAGATTTTTGACTATTCAAGGTAGGGCAAGGCAACTGAATAAAGTCAAGGCCAGGATCAGCCCTGATGTGGCAAACTGCAGCTGAACGGCCCACTCTGGTCCCCAGGAGTGTTCAATAGAACACACAGTGAGATTGGTTTGTTACTGTTTGTCTGAGTTTTGCGAGAGTGGGACTTGGCTGCATCATTTAAGCTCCGACTAAACACATGTTTATGTTGATGGCATTGTGAGGCAGTGTTGGGCAAGTCCATGTTCCTAACAGTCCGACTAAAATGGAATCCTGAGCAACATTTCAACCCAAAACATGGACAGTTCTCTTCCTCCATAGATGCTGCTTGATCTGCTGAGTTCAAAGTGCATAGTAAATTTTATTATCAAATGACATATCTGTCACCATATACAGCCCTGAGATTCATTTAACAGGATCAATGAAAGATCATACAGCGTGTAGAAGACAACAAACTGTGCAAATACTAATATAAATAAATAGCAATAAGATTTGAGAATATAAGATAACAAAATGAAGAGTGCTTAAAGTGAGCTCATTGGTGTGGGAACATGTCAATGGATGGGCAAGTGAGTGTGTTGCTCAAGAGCGGATGGTTGTGATGTAGTAACTGTTCTTGAACCTGGTGGTGCTAGTCCGGAGGCTCTTGTACTTTCTACCTGATGACAGCAGCAAGAAAAGAGTATGACCTGGGTGGTGGGGATCTCCGGTGATGCATGCTGCTTTCCTATCACAGGGTTTCAAGTAGATAATCTCAGTGGTTGGCAGAGCTTTAGCCATGATGTACTGCGCCAAATCCATTACCGTTTGTAGGATTTTCCATTCAGGAGCAGTGGTGCTCCCAAACCAGGTTATCACGCAGCCAGTCAATATACTCCCCACTACACATCTATGGAAGTTTGTCAAACTTTTTGATGTCATGCCCAATCTCTGCAGACTCCTAAGGAATTCCTATATGAGACTTGATTTTTCTTTAACTTCTTGTGACCTGATGAAGGGTCTGGACCCAAAATATCGACTGTTAAGCCCCCTCCACCGATGATGCCTGACTTGCTGAAACCCTCCAGCGTTTTGTGTGTGCTCAGGCTTTCCCGTAGCTGCAGAATCTTTTGTCATTGTTGCCAAGATAATGTTCACTGCTGAGGTGTAAAAAAACACTTATTCCGACACTTGGTAAACTAAAAATCCTTACGAAAGGCCCGACATTCAGGGCGTTTTGTATATACTCGTAGTACACATCCACCCTCCCCAGAAGGACCTGCCCATCGTCACATCTGGTACAGCGCTAAATGCATAGGGGTGGAAACTCTTGTAGGTATAGGTGGGAGCTCGGTACATTACGTATCTGAAGAAAGAGATACCTAATTGCAGTGTCCGGCAAAGGGCGTTGGTCCCGAGACTTGACAATTGCCCGCATTCGCAGAGAACAGACGCTCCAGGTTCGCTCTCAACCCCAACCGTAATGGCATCTCGAATGATTAAAGTGGCCGTGACTGCGGGCGGAGGAGCGGTGCAGTCATCCCAAACTGGCGTGACCACAGAGCACGCAGCAAGTTCAACCCGACTGCGAACTGCGAGAGGTGTTCTGCGCAGTCAGCGGCGCCGGCGCGGAGCTCCCCGATCCCTGGGTGCCCTATTACTCGCAACTTTCTCCCGAAGACTGGGAACTTGCAAAAGTTGTTGGTCCATCAGCAATAAACCAAAGGGAGTCCGACCCCCGGGTTAAGTCCACGATTAGAACAAACAAGTTTTCCAATTTTAGGTAGGAATCCTTCCGGCAGTCAGTTAAAAGGACTGCAGGTTCATTCGGATTAACCGCTCACCCTGTGTTTTCTCCTCTACAGCCGAGAGAAGCTGGCCCTTTTCCACCAGCAGATCCGCGCAGTTTCCGACCATGATTTGTGTGAGCACTATGAGGAGCTGATTTACGGGTTGATTAAAGACAGTAGGATCCAAACCCTGGAGACCGATAATTTGGAACTGGCACTCAAAAGGTAAGGGGCAGGGGATGGATTAACTCTACTTTTGTGAGTTTGAACGTCAGCACTAAATAATTTTCCAAGAATATGAGCAGGTGGTTTGGTTTACCTTGAGCTGGAATTACAGTTGCAGTGATTACAATGTGATTTTAAAATACTGTATTTATGGGTCAGACAGCATCTGTAGAGGGCAAGAGCCCGCTTTTCAGGTGGAGACTCCTAGAGTGATGAAGGGTTCTGTCCCAAAATGTCCACTGTCCATTTGTGCCCGTGGACGCTGGTTACCCCGCTGAACTCCAAAACTTTCCTTTTGCTTTGGATTCAGACATCTGCAGTGGCTTGTGTCTTTAGTCAATTCTCCCTCGGCTTGTAAACTATGTGTATGTACATTAGGTTATGTTAGTATGTGTGTGGCTTCCTAACAAACAAAGCCCCTATGACATTGAATGTACCAAGTTACTAAACAGATAAAGAAACAGGTACCGGGTAGGTAGCCATGTGTTCTCTTCACTCTGGCCTCCGGTCATCAAGGTCATTGTGATTTTTCAGCTTCACTGTCATTCAAGCACTCATGGAGAAAATATAATTGCTCTGGCATGGAAGCTTCACGACATGGTGAAGGTCTCCCAGTGGCGAGCTTCTTTGAGTGTTGCTCACCCAAAGTTGTTGAGGATGATGGTGAATACAGGTAGCTTGGGTTGAGGCTTCTGATGTTGCCGTGTTCGCTGAGCTTGGTAATTAACTTGTAGATGTTTCATCACCAGCCGAGGTGACATCCTCAGTGCACAGTTGTTCAGTGTCATTTCCCAGCTTTAACCCCAAATCGCTTGGCTTCCTTTTACTAAATTTGGCAACAACCTACTTATATAATATTAATTGTATGACTCTAGGTAGTGTGGAGGATCTGAGAGATCTTGGGGTCCGTGTCCATAGGATACTCAAAGCTGCTGCGCAGGTTGACAGTGTTGTTAAGAAGGCATACGGTGCGTTGACCTTCATCAACCGTGGGATTGAGTTCAAGAGTCATGAGGTAATGTTACAGCTATAAAAGACCGTAGTCAGACCCCACTCGGAGTACTGTGTTTGGAAAAACTGGGTGACAACCGCGAAAAGAGTGGTGACAACTGGAGAGTCAGTGACAGCCCGGAGATACGGCAACCAGGGCAGAACAGGCTGGCAACCCAATCTGTGTCCTCTGAGAGGAGGACCCCCACAAAAGCTACAAAGAATCTAAGGAAAAGATACCCCCAGGGGTGCCCGAGAGGGGGGGGGAGGATGAGCACCCCAGTCGGATGGACACAACGACATCAGACCCAGGCAATGAACAAACGACGATGAGGAAGCAGTGTGGATGTGGCAAAATCTGCAAGAACGATCATGGCTTGAAGATCCACCAAGCGAGGATGAAGTGTTTGGCGGGAGCAGGAGCAGCACAACGTCCAACCTGGTGAGACGAAGGAGGGGCCAGGCCCGGAATCACCCCATAGTGCCCGGAACCTCCAAGTGTTGCAAACTAATCCCTCTAACATGAAGTCTAACAGGAGGCGGATCAAATGGCCTGCAGCTAACATGACTTCACTATGGAAGCAGTTTGGTGAAGATGTTAACCAAATTCTGGAGGCAACGGTGAAGGGAGGGGTTGATAGGAAGCTGCAAGCCATGACAACAATTATTGTCAGTATCGCAGCTGAACGGTTCGGAGAAGAGGAGAAGGAAGGCGCCAAAACATCTTACTCGAAGAACCAAAGAGCATTGAGGATCCACAACATCAGGCAGGAGACGAAAGCGCTGAAGTCCCAATACAAGGAGGCAGGAGAAGAGGAACGCATTGGCTTGGCCCAGCCGATGTGCATACTACGAAAGAAGATCAGGGTCCTCCGCCGGGCAGAGTGGCATCGGAGGCGGCCTCGTGAAAGGGCCCGAAAACATGCTGCCTTTATCACCAACCCCTTCAAGTTCACCAAGGAGTTGCTGGGGGAGAAGCACAGTGGGAAACTGGCCTGTTCACAGGAAGACATAGACCAACATCTGAAGAAGATATATAATGATCCTGAAAGAGAGCAGGAGTTGGGAGAGTGCGACATCCTAATATACCCACCTGAACCGGATGTGCAGTTGGACATGCCAGAGCTGCAGCTAAAGGAAGTCAGAGAGGTCGTCCGCAAAGCAAGGGCAAGCTCGGCTCCAGGACCAAGCAACACCTCGTACAAAGTGTACAAGAACTGCCCCAAACTCCTGCTGTGTCTGTGGAAGACCCTAAGAATCTTCTAGAGAAGGGAGAAGATCCCAGAACAGTGGAGAGTGGCTGAAGGAGTGTGGATCCCGAAGGAGGAAAATGCCACCCAGACAGATCAGTTTCACATCATCTCCCTGCCGTCTGTCGAGGCGAAGATCTTCTTCAGTGCAGTTTCTAACCGGCTGTGCACCTGCCTAGCAAAGAACATCTATATTGACACATCAATCCAGAAGAGTGGCATTTCAGGGACGCCGGGCTGTCTGGAGCACATCGGTGTGGTGACACAGCTCATCAGGGAGGCCAGAGAGAACAAGGGCAACCTGTCAGTGTTGTGGCTCGACCTGGTAAATGCATATGGCTCCATTCCGCACAAGCCGGTGCAGCTCACACTGTCCAAATATCACGTCCCCAGCAGAATCAGAGACCTTATCGCTGATTATTACAGCAACTTCAGGATGAGGGTCTCTTCAGAAGCAATTACATCAACCTGGCACAAGGTGGAGATCAGCATCATCACAGGGTGCACTATCTCAGTGACACTGTTCTCCCTAGCCATGAACATGTCTGCTCACTAAGTCTGCTGAACCAGAGTGCAGAGGGCTCAGAATGAATTCTGCTCAACAGCAACCACCTATCAGGGCATTCATGGATGACCTCACAGTCACCACAGAATCAGTCCCAGGCTGCCGGGGGATTCTGCAAGGGCTTGAAAAGCTGGTGGAGTGGGCCCGGATGCGTTTCAGACCTGCCAAATCAAGATCGATGGTGCTGAGGAAAAGGAAGGTGGAGAACAATTTCCGGTTCAGCATCGCAGGCACAGCCATCCCAACCATCACAGAAAAGCCAGTCAAGAGCTTAGGCAAAGTTTTTGACAGCTCTTTAAGGGACACAACATCCATTCAGGCAACCTGCACCGAGTTGGATGGCTGGCTGAAATCTGTGGACAAGTCTGGCCTACCTGGGAAGTTTAAAGCCTGGGTTTATCAGCATGGCATTCTTCCCAGAATCCTGTGGCCCCTCCTCGTCTATGCAGTTCCGATCTCGACAGTTGAAACCTTAGAGAGGAGGGTTAGCAACCACCTCAGGAGATGGCTGGGGCTGCCAAAGAGCCTGAGCAGCATCGCACTCTATGGATACCACAACAAACTGCAACTGCCCTTCAAATCCTTGGAGGAAGAATTCAAGGTAACAAGAGCCAGAGAAGTGCTACAGTACAGGGACTCAAGTGACCCAAAGGTGGCTAGAGCAGGGATCCAAGTAAGTACTGGCAGGAAGTGGAGGGCAGAGGAAGCTGTTCAGGAGGCAGAGGTGAGACTGCGTCACAGGAGGCTGGTGGGAGTGGTCACACGAGGCCGAGCTGGGCTAGGATCCTTTCCAACTCCCCAAATGGACACCAGAGGGAAGGAAAGGCGTTGTCTAGTTTAGGAGGAGGTGAGAGCAGTAGTGGAGGAGATGAGAGCCTGCAAGGTGGTGGGAATGAAGCAACAGGGAGCTTGGACAAGATGGGAGAATGCGGTTGAGAGGAAAGTGACCTGGGCTGATCTTTGGAAAGCTGAACCGCACCGCATCCAATTTCTCATTCAGGCAGTGTACGACGTGCTTCCAAGCCCATCAAACCTGCACACATGGGGCAAGGCAGAGTCATCTGTGTGCCCACTGTGCTCCAAGCGAGGAACCCTGGAGCACATCCTCAGCGGCTGTGCAAGGGCACTTGGTGAGGGACAGTACAGGTGGAGGCATGATCAGGTCCTGAAGACCATCGCTGAAGCCGTTAGCGCAGGAGTTGAGTGGGTGAAGCGGTCCCGACCCTCCAAGCAGACCATTTCCTGTGTCAGAGCTGGGGAGCAGCCAATACCTGCCAAAAGAACATCTGCAGGCATTCTGACCTCTGCAAAGGACTGGCAGCTGTTGGTGGACCTCGAAGGGCAGCTGAAGTTCCCCAACCATATCGCAGCCACCACCCTGTGACCAGACATTCTCCTAGTGTCTGAGTCTACTAAGCAAGTGGTGCTGCTGGAGCTGACAGTCCCATGGGAAGATAGCTTGGAAGAGGCCTTTGAAAGGAAGCTCTCCAAGTACGCAGGAGTGGTCAGCAACTGTCAGCAGGCTGGATGGAGAGTGAGGTGTCTCCCAGTGGAGGTTAGTTGTAGGGGATTTGTAGCCCATTCTTTAGTTAGAGCCCTCAGCATTTTGGGCATCGAGGGAGAGAAGAAGAGGAGAGCCATCCGCAGTACCACCGATGCAGCAGAGAGGGCCTCAAGATGGCTGTGGCTCAAAAGAGGGGAGCCATAGAGTCATAAGTAGCTAGCCATCTGGACACAAGCTGGGGTCTGATCAGCCCCGGCTGGGTCACCTGGAGGAGGTTTTATGATGTTGAAAGACCCGTAACACCCGATGATTCCAGGAACATCACTGAAGATGTGTCCAGAAGCATCAATAGATGTATGTACACAGCTTCAGTTCTGGTCACCTTACCACAGGAAGGATGTGGATACTATGGAGAGAGTGTAGAGGAGATTTACAAGGATGATGCCTGGATTGGTGAGCATGACTTATGAGAAAAGGTTGAGCGACAGAGAGTGAGAGGTGACCTGATAGAGGTGTGTAAGATGATGAGAAGCATTGATCATGTTTTTTCCCAGGGCTGAAACGTCTAACACTAGGGGACACAGTTTTAAGGTGCTTGGAAATAGGTACAAGGGGTTTGTCAGAGGTAAGTTTTTCACACAGCAGTGGTGGATACGTGGAATGCACTGCCAGCAATGGCAGATACAATAGGGTCTTTTAAGAGGTTCTTAGATGGATACATGGAGCTTAGAAAAATAGAGGGCTGCACAGTCGGGAAATTCTAGGTAGTTTCTAGAGTAGGTTACGTGGTTGGCACAATATTGTTGGCTGAAGGGCCTGTAATGTGCTGTAGATTTCTATGTTCTATGTTCATGTGACACTAGACATTATGTTAACCAGGTGTCTTGTAGGACAGCGGCTCCATCAAAGCTTGATACTTTGTTGAAGAAATGTTTACCAGCTCTTTGATAAAACAAGTAACTGGACTAATGATGGGTGACCAAGTTGGCCAAGGTATTTGGAGCAAAGTATAAGGGGGTATGTCAGAAGCAAGTGTTTTTTACATAGAGAATGGTGGGTGAATGGAATGCCCTGTCAGGGATGGTGGTAGAGGCAGATACGTTAAAAAAACTCTGAGATAGGCATATGGATGGTAGAAAAATGGAAGGATATGTAGGAGGGAAGAATTAGGTTGATCTTAGAGTAGGTTAAGAGGTCAGCACAATTTTGTGGGCTGAAAGGCCTGTGGTGTTATGTTCTACAGTGGAAATGTTTCAATTTGTCAAGTCAAGTTTATTGTCATTTTGACCATAAGCTGCTGGTACAGTACTGTTCACTGAGTTGCTACATTTTCTGTTCTGTTAAAATCTGATTACCTGTCGGATCCTTTGTAGAAAACCAAAGTTGTGAAGATCAGACATGCCCAGTGTGGTATGGGATAGTAAATTAATAACAGGGAATGGTGAATTCTTGGTTCTGTAGCAGAGTGAGAGAGAGGAGGAGGATGAGCATGTCGTAGTGAGATAAAGGGGGCCCCTACAGTGTTGGTATCAGGCAGTGAAGGGTTTACTGTCCTCCAGTACAACCAGTGTGTGTTCATGGGTTGTATTGCGCATCATGTGCAAAACGGAAATGATGTCATTAATTACATGCATTTTAAACTATCACCAAGTCTCATGAGACGGTATTGGGTGAGAGAATGTTTTAAAGAGCTTGTAGATATATTAACCGGACTGATTTTCTGTATAACATTTAGATCTCAGTGGGCCAAATCATGCTGCCAAAGCCAAATGCTGGAGACACTCAGCATCTGGGGTGCAACTGTGGAAAGGGAAACAGAGCCAGCCCTTTAGATCTGCACCACATCTGCACTCTACGCACAGTAGCTGCTAACCTACGGAGTGCTTACACCAGCATCTGCATTGTTTTTAATATTTGCTTCTATAACATACTAGGAAATAATAATAATACAGTACACTAGAAATAATCAGCAGGGCAAGCAGCTTCTTTGGTGGGAGAAACAGGATTAATATTTTGGGTCAATAACTTTTCTTTTACCGAGGAAGTTCCTTCCTTTGAACCTATGCTACGCAGAGTGGTGCATCAACCCAGTTGTTTCAATGATTATTCTCCACCTGGAGAATATGGAAGAGAAGCTTAAATGTTATTACTTTAATAATTTTATTGATTTATACATTTTAATTTTGGGTAAAAATTAATGAAAAAATATTTTAAATGGCTGTAATATTGAAAGAGTTTTAAAAACCATGGTGAGATGATGATTGGCTGCTTTTTGCTAAGAGATTAAGCTCTTTTTCCAGCTTGGCTTTCTGCCATGAGCTGTCAAGGCCAGTACTCAGTCATATATTATCTGACTTGTTTGTGTCTTGCTGCTTGCCCACCAGGTGTGAGGGAAAGTGGGGAGTCTGGGCAATTTTTGCTCCAAGACCCTGGATCAAACAAAGTAAATGTTTGTGGAAAGTTATCTTTTTAAAAAAAAATATTTGAGGTTTTCTCTCATAATGCTATTAGAGGGCCAGTGACCCAGCTTCAATTCTGCCGCTGTCTGTTAGAAGATTTTACATCCTCCCCATAATTGTGTGGGATTCCTTGGAGTGCTCTGGCTTCATCCCTGTCTAAAGAGGTTGATAGGTTAATTGGTTACTGTAAATTGTCCCATGATTAGGCTAAGATTAAATTGGTGGATTACTGGGTGGCTCGGCTCAAAAGGCCACCTCTGTGCTGTATGTCAACAAATAAATAAATAATTTCCCTTCTGATCTTTTTTCTTCTCATTCGCATCAACTCTTCCAGCTTTACCACTCATCTTTACCTCGGCCAATTTACAGTGTGATTAACTACCCAAAGTGCATATCTCAGGGTATGTGGGAGGACACCAGACAACTCGAGGGGAAACACACACAACTCTGCAGAGATTGTGCAAATTCCACACCGATGGAATTGCAGATTGCTGCCATTGCAAGAAAGCAACTCTAAAAGTTCACTTCTTTATACTAGCAATCTCCCCCGCTGCCATTTCAGTCCAGGTGATGGGTCGCACTTTGGAATATTGGACTGTCCATTTCCCTCCACAGATGCTGCCTGACTTGCTGAGTTCCTCTAGCAGCTCTCCTGTTGCTCCAGATTCCTGCCTCTGCAGTTGCTTGTGTCTTTGAATGCTACTAGCCGCTCGGCTGTAGTCACCCAAATCAATTAGAATAGATCTGTTCTGTAAATTACATTGTCTGTAAGTAGGTGCTTGATGGACAGTGTGGATTTAGCCGGCTGAAGGACTTTCTTGCTCATACTGTATGATTCTATGAAGTATGTCTAGTAGTTCTGAATATATTTATTTCCTGTGATGGAGCAATTTGAAAGGTTTTACAAGGTCCTTGTATGTACTTTTTCATTGATTCTATTGTATTTCTTTGTTCTACAACAAATGCCTGCAAGAAAATGAATCTCAGGATTGTATATGGTGACATATAGGTACTTGGATAATAAACTTTCTTTGAAATGTTAGAATAGGTCTTGGCAATGTTGATTATGGAGGGGATATTTAACTTTGTTGGAGAATGTAGAATTATGAATTACAAACAAATTTTAAAGGGCTGTTCAGTTAAGATTGAGGTGATGTAACATCTTTTTTCTGAGGATTGAGAGATTTTGGAACTTGGTTCCTCAAAGGGTGGTGGAAGAATTGTCTTGAAGATTAAGTCAGTGGTAAATAGACTGACAAAAACAGTTGTATGCAAAAGTTCAGTGGTGGGCAGAAAAGTGGGTTTGAGATTACATTCAGTTGAATTTGATCTGACTGAATGGTAAAACTGATTTATTGGGCCAAGAGACCTGTTCGTCTCCTAATTGGTTTATGACTGACTGCAATAACTGTATTAAGCTGGAAGCTTTGTCTTATAGTCCTGATTTTATATAGTCTTCAATTTAAAGATCAATTGAGAAGAACAGTGATAATTACTTTGAGAGTGACGCTCCCCATCCCTATTTGTTTATTCACTTTCCTGTGTTGGAGCAGCTTGAAAAGTTTTGCAAGTTCCTTGCGGGGAAAAGAAACTTGAAATCTGGTGAAGTGGTTGACAGCTGCAAATCACCATGTCAAGGTCACCCACAATGATCTCCCGTTAGAAATGGCTTGAAGCCAAAAATAGTCACCAACTCCAAGAGCTGCACGTGGTGACCTGTATGTATCTGATCATTTTTACTTTAACCGTTTCTGATGCCAACATAGCATGCCCACAATTTACAAAACCTGATTCTAATCATGAATGTGTGCATACAAAATCCTTACAGAAAGCAGCAGGAATCGAACCTCGATCAGTGATCACTGGCACTGTAAAGCATGTGTGTTAACCGCTACACCACAGTGCTGCCTGCATGAGGAGCACCTGAGATTACAGTTACAATACTGTGTCTTAGGCACCCTAGATTTTTAAAATTTATATTTGTTCTCTGCATTAGTATGTCAGTAGAAAAGAGCACATTTTATATTTATAAATGTTAATTTTCCAAAAAATTAAATGCTAGAGAAATGTTTATACTTCGTTAAAGAAAGTAACATGATAAGTAATAGACCCCCTTTCAAATAAAATCTTCATTACTTTGTAGGGATCAAGCCTAGTGCATGATTAAACAAAGATAACAAACTGGATGCTAATTATCAATGACATATAATGAGTTGAATGAACTAGTGTGATTACCTAAAACAGAAACAGGTGTGAAAGGAATCAAACTGGGTGAAGGACAAACAAACAAAGCGAGAGTGTGGCAGATGTGACAGCTTAACCCTCAAATCATCAATTCCTACTCAATGGCAAGACAGTATAGCAACAAGATATAAGGTGGTCATCCTGCATCAGCAAGGTTGCTCCCAAGCAGAACTTTTGAGGCAGACAGGAGTTTCAAGCTGTGCTCTCCAAGCTCTTCTAAAGAAGCACAAAGAAACAGGCAAGGTTGATGACCAGAAACACAGTGGTCGGCCACAGAAACTGAATGCAGAGATGAGAGGTACATCAAACTGATGTTCCTTTTAAATTGGAAGTCGTCTGGCACTGAACTCACAGATAACCATTGTACCCAAGTGCACTCTTCAACAGTCCTGAGAGGTCTTGTCAGGAGTGGTCTTCATGGAAGCGTTCCTCCAAACTGGAAACAGAGGCTCACCTATGCACCCAAACACAGGACAGGGGAGCTGAACAATGGCAACAAGTGCTCTGGACTAACGAGGCAAAAATTGAAATTTATGGCTTAAGTAGGAAACAGTTTGTCCATGGAAGAGCTGGAAAATGCTACATCGATGTGTGTCTGCAGTCAACAATGAAGTATAGCAGAGGCTCCCTGCAGGTTTGGGGCTGCCTTTCTGCAAATGGAGTTGGTGATCTGGTCAGAATTAATGGAATCCTCAATGTTGAGAGGTACAAGCAGATTCTCATCCATCACATAATACCATCAGGCAGTCAACTGGTCCCAACTTCAATCTGCAGAAGGACAATGACCCCAAACACACAACCAAGCTCGTAAAGAACTATTTTCAGTGAAATGAAGAACAAGGTAGTATGAAACAGATAGTATGCAAAGTATAGTATGGCCTCTACAGAGCCCTGATCTCAACATCAAGGATTTCTGGGATTGCCTAGCAAGACTGTCAAAATCTGCAGAAGAACTGTGGCAAGTTGTCAGAGGTGCCTGGATCAACCTACCAGTGGATTTTCTTATAAAACTGCACGACAGTGTGCCTAAGAGAACTGATGCAGTTTTGAAGGTGAAGAGTAGTCACACCAAATATTGATTTGATTTCATTTTTTTTAAAACTGTTGACTGCTCTTTGTAGTAAATTTTTTGATATTTAGAAACTTTTCATTATTTTTGAAGGCATCTTCGCTGTACAAAACGTTTTAACACGTGACTAAAGCTTTTGCTGGGTACTGTACAGCAGTGAAATAACCATTTTGGCCATTGCATCCATACTGATAGCAATGCCTATCTAGGCTAATGCCATTTGCCAGCATTAGGCCTGTATCTTTTTCTCTGCCAGCTCATTCCAGATTTAGTCATTTATCCCCTCTCATTTTAACCCTGTACCCCCTCGTTCTAGATTCACTTTTCCTGGGAATAAGATTATTTATCTCTATTTTATACATTTCTAAGGTTATTCCTCAGCCTCCTCCCTCCCAGTGAGAATAAACCTAGCCCATCCAGTATCGCTTTACAATTAAAGCCTTCCATTCCAAGCAAAGTCCTGGTCAACTTCTTCCACATGCTGTCTTGCTTCCTGCAGTATGGCGGCCAGTACCATACACAAAACTCCAAATGGAGGTCTTTCCAATGATTTGTGTAGCTGACGTCCAGCTCCACAGTGCTGTGCAAAAATAGACCTTTTAGTTACTCTTCTAATAACCAGAAGCGAATTTGAGAATGCTTCTCACATAAAGGGAGAGTAGGTGTTTAAATTAGTTGCTTTGACCATTCAGGAGATTGACTGGACTCTCTGAGGGGATTAAAGGAAGCACAAACAAGATGGGTAGGGTATGAATTGATGGAGTGAACAGTTGCCCTCACCTGTTTAAGCGCACAGATTGGATTTAGCTACACGCAGGGGATTTGTTAGTTTCCTCTATTATTAAGAGGACAACAATTAAGTTGAGGATGAAGTCTACTGTAAATGATATTTTAGTCCTTTATTGATTAAAATAGCTCAGCGGATTGATTTATTTTCACTGCAGTACTGATCCATCTGCATGAAAGACTGGGAGAGTGTGTATGAGTTTACAATATCAGGTTTGTGTAACTGAGCAGTTTGTTACAGCCTTTTGGATTAAGCTACTACATAGCCACACTCAACTGTAAAGGTAAACTTCTAATTACATTACCAGGGATCCACTTTCAAGTTGATGTTGAAGCCATAAAGTTGTCTTGAACAAAGCTGAGATTTGTAACATGCCGTGGTAATACCCTGCGCACCTGTACCTTTGACACCAGAACAATGAGACTTTGTAGGGAAAGAAAATTTTTACCATGGGTTGACACACCTGTCTGTGTGGGCGTAGGCATTCTGAAAACTTTATGAATGTATTTATTCTTGCGAGTTGAAGTCTCCTGAATCAGCTGTGTTTAAAGGGTGTAAGGGAGTGGAAGGGAGAGGTTCCTGAGCTGCCACTTGAATACTGCCAAGCCATGCAGTAATTTTCTGTTGGAGCTGGGGGGAAATGTTCAAAGTGCATTTATTATCAAAGTATGTATACATTATACAACCTTGAGATTCATCTCCTGACAGGCAGCCACAAAACAAAGAAACTCCTACGTAAAAAAGACTGTCAAACACCCAATGTGCAGAGAGAGAGAAAAAGACAAGTCATACAAACAATAGAAGGAAGCAAATAGCATTCAGAACAAAAGTAAGTCTACAGACACGAAACCTGGAGCAGGCTTGGCTTTGTGTCTTTGGACTCACTTTTGTCAGGTTGGTGTTACATTTCACTGCTGTAGCTATAGCTTCAATGGTAATGCATTTCATGGTGGTTTGAGGAGCTATCTCACACAATAATTAAGCAATTCTTTAAACATGGCCATCACTTCTATCATCCAAATAACTTCTCAATGAAAGATAGAATTTGCAATACTAAAGAGTGGCACAGACGTTTGAAATTTCCTGTAAGCAATGGCAGATGCCAATCGACTGTCTCATTTTAGGACCGAAGCAATGGCTGAAGTTCGCCTGTCAGAAATGGAAGAAGATCTACAACAACAGACTGCAAAAGTGGAGCAGAAAATCCGGGAGGAGGTGAGATTCATGTGCTGGGAATCGTGCATTTTGTGTTAAATTGTGGCTAGGCAAAGGATTGAGGTAATTATTAATTACTGCCTCACTGCCCGAAAATGGACAAGACTGATGTTGCATTAACAGTCTTGGTGCTCCAATTATATTTTGTGGGAGGAGAACAGTTCCAAGGAAGAGTATGATACCTTTTTACCCAATTCATCTTTTTTCTGAATTTTGGCCTTGTTGACTCTTGATTGTGCTAACGACAGCTTTCTTCGGACTGTAAATAAGTAACTAAATATTCCTTTGCACACCTAACCATGTACATTATTGAATTCTAAGGGGAATCGAAGATGAATCTGATGCATAATATCCATGACCTGCACTGGGACAAGATGGATGAATCATTGTAGAACAACACAGCACAGGCCCTTTGTCTCATGATGTTGTGTCGAACCAGTGAATCCCAATTAATCCCTTTTCCCTGAGCACTCTCCCTTCTCTGCATATCTGGTCCTTATTATTGTGCCAACCTCTTAACCTCCTCTTAGATCAATCAAACCCTTTCCTCCTACATAGTCCTTCATTTCTCTTTCATTCATGTGCCTATCCTTAACATGTCTCCACCACCACCCCTGACAATGTGTTTCATGCACCTGCCACTCTGTGTAAAAAGACAACTACCTCTGATGTGCCCCCCACAGACTGTCTTCCAAGCACTCTAACATTATGCCACTCACCTGTATTATGTTAAACTTGAACAAGCGTGAAGTGACTTTGATTTCTAGTTTATTATGGGGTAATTTGAAATATAAAAAAACCGTGTACTTAAAACATACTTCCTGTGTAATTAAACAATTTGAGGTTGGAAAATAGGGTGAGTCATATCACGAGCATTTATTGACCTTTGTGAATCTTGGTCTTGCAACATGCCCATTTTGAAGTCACTCTTGTGTTGATTCCGTCGCTTTGTAGTTTTTAAAAGTCTTCGTTTACTGGTGAAATGTGACAAAAGGAACTCTGGTTGTGCTCTTCCTGATTGCAGAAGCTCACTGTTTGAGTCTTGTCAATTTTCAGGAGCAACAGAAATTCAAAGCAGCGGAAATGCAGAAGCATCATGAAACTGAAGTTGCTGATCTACAGGCAGTCATTGACCGGATGAAAAAGGTACTTCAACACGTTGGGCTTCAAATAGTGTCATATATCAATTAGTCTCCATCTGTTCTTTACAATAAACTTTGTTTCAAAGTTTAAAATAAATTTATTATCAATGTACATCTATGCCACCATATACAACCTCTTCAATTTCTTGTGGGCATGCTCAAATCCAATTACCAGAACAGAATCAATGAAAGAGCACACTAACTGGGCATGCAAAGACAACAAACGGTGCCAATACAAAAAATAATAATAATAAATAAATAAGCAATAAACATCGAGAACACAAGATGAAGAGACCTTGGAAGTACACTCATAGGTCGTGGGAACATTCCAGTGATGGGGAAAGTGAAATTGAATGAAGTTATCCCCTTCGGTTCAAGAGCCTGATGTTTGAGGGGTAATGATTGTTCCTTAACCTGGTGATGTGAATCCTGAGGCTCCTGTATCACCTTCCTGATGGCAGCAGCGGGAAGAGAGCATGACCTGCGTGCTGGGGGTCTCTGATGATGGATACTGACTGCTTTTGTGTGATAACGCTCTGTGTAGATGTCTGACTCCAGCTTGAAAACAACATTTTCAAATTTCATTAATTTTTAAAACTGCTATTCTTAGTTTTAGCATTTGAATCTAGGAATGCAGGCTTAAGTCAAGAGGGAGGAAAAATTATCTACTTTCTGAGCAGTTTAATGTTAAAGTACTCCACCTTTAAAGGTAGCACAAATAATGCAGTATAAGGATACAGAGAGAGCGGAATGGACATTCATTAAAAGCCAAAAGGTATAAAGCATGAAAGACTAATATGTGGAGACCAAAGAAGCTGAGATTTTAGAGCAGAGATGGTAAGGGGAATCTAACAGGTGACTAAAACTCTTAAGAGTCTTTTTGATAAAGTAATGGAGATTTGTTTGGGCTGATGGGAGGTTTGTTAATTATATGACGGCTTTCAGTGCCAGCAAATTTAAACCTAGTAGTAGTGATGAAAGTCTTGTTTTTCTAACTTTGTAGTTAATCATTTGGAAGGCCCTAACTGAAAGGGCAGTAAAATAAGATTAAGTAATAACCATGGGTGTACACTTTAAAGGGAGAAGAAAATCTTGGGAGGGTTCGGGGAAAGAGCAATAGAGTGTGACTAATTGGATGCCTTTTAGCTGACTGACAGCTTTGTTATTCCAGGGATTTTCCCACCCCCATTGCTTCACCACTAAAAATGCATTTGTTGAAAATAATTTAAACCCAGCAGGGAAGCACAGAATTTAAAGTGTGAAATTTTGTAGCTTATTCAATTTTATACCTATGAGTAATTGACAGATTGTTAGACAGTAAAGTTCTTTGTTACCATTTTCCTTAGCTCAATGAAGAGCTGTGGAATTCTAATGCTAAAGGGGACGTCTCCGTGCTGAAATTACAGTTGGATGAATTAACTCGGGTATGTACGTGTGTCTTGGTTTTGCAATAATTAATCTATTTACCACATTCTATAGAATACAAACAATACTTTCTTGCAGTCTACAGTTGTTGAATCCTCACAGTTGATGGAAATTGAAAATTGTTTTATTGTGGTTGTATTGATTTTCGGTTGTCCTGGAAACCCTGTGGATTTCTGAAATTCCTTAATGTTAAGGAAATACGAGTGGTAAGTTGTGCAAGAAAGCAGAGGTGTGCCTTGAACTGTTGCTGTTTGTTATTCCTGAGGAAGGTTTTCACCCAGGTCAAAACAAACCAATATTTGATAAGCTGTACAAAAATGAATAGCTTGTATTTGAGTGCGAATCAAGAAAAGAAACTAAATCCAAAATAAGCAACACACACAAAATGCTGGTGGAACGCAGCAGGCCTGGCAGCATCTATAGGAAGAAGTACAGTCGACGTTTCGGGCCGAGACCCATCGTCAGGACTAACTGAAGAAGAGATAGTAAGAGATTTCAAAGTGTTCGCTGAACACCTACACTCTGTCCGCCAGAGAAAGCAGGATCTCCCAGTGGCCACACATTTTAATTCCATGTCCCATTCCCATTCTGATATGTCTATCCATGGCCTCCTCTACTGTCAAGATGAAGCCACACTCAGATTGGAGGAACAACACCTTATATTCCGTCTGGGTAGCCTCCAACCTGATGGCATGAATATTGACTTCTCTAATTTCTGTTAATGCCCCTCCTCCCCTTCTTACCCCATCCCTTATTTATTTATTTCCCTTTTTTTTCTCTCTTCTCTCTGTCCCTCTCACAATAACTCCTTGCCTTCTCTCCATCTTCCTCTGGTGCTCCCTTCCCCCTTTCTTTTTCCCTAGGCCTCCCGTCCCATGATCCTCTCCCTTCTCCAGTCTTGTATCCCTTTTGCAAATCAACTTTCCAGCTCTTGGCTCTATCCCTCCCTCTCCTGTCTTCTCCTATCATTTTGGATCTCACCCTCCCACTTTCAAATCTCTTACTATCTCTTATTTCAGTTAGCCCTGACGAAGGGTCTCGGCCCGAAACGTCAACTGTACTTTTTCCTATAGATGCTGCCTGGCCTGCTGCGTTCCAGCTGCATTTTGTGTGTGTTGCTTGAATTTCCAGCATCTGCAGAATTCCTTGTGTTTGTGTTTTTAAATCCAAAATAAATTTAGTTTCTCCTGCTTCACAATTTGTGGTGAAGCTGAATGGACAGATTGTATCAGATTTGTGTTTGGATACACTCAGCCTGAAAGGGTGGTGCTAGCAGATTTTAAGATCACTTTTAAAACTGAATTAGACATGTGCCTGGAAAGGATGTGGTGGAAGATCAGTCAGTGGCTCGAACTGGAATCTTTTCAAAGGGCCAACATGAGAGGGGTGGTCTGAATGTGCTTCTATTTAAATACCAACTTTGCATACTGCTAAAGCCCATCACAAAAATTGAGTGGGTTGAGCAAACTGTTTATCTTGTAGACTAAGGGTTTACTACTTTTTTAATGCCATGAACCAATACCATTAAGCAAGGGGTCCATGAACCCTAGGTGGGAACCCCTGTTCTATTGATATAAAGGGATAAATTGATCTTGCTCTCATCTTGTTGGAGTAAAGTCCAGGAATTTAATGGCCTCTCTTTGACATGATGAGGCCTTTGTATTTAGTACTTTGGGGTTAGCAATGAAATCAGTATTTTAGCTAGCCAACTATGATGGAAAATTGCAGTCTGACCGTACTTGTATTGTCTGAAATACGCGATCATGTAGTACAATTTGTGGAACAGTGATACATTAAACCAACCTTATTGGATTCAAGTTTTCTTACCAGTCCATCATTGTTTGATTAGTTGTCTCCAAGTTCTATAAATCCAAGAATTCTGCATTGCAGTTAGGTTGTCTACTGTATAACCAATTGGTTAATTATAATTTTGATCAAAATGTTAAATTAGCACAATCTCCTGTTGGAGCATTTTTTTTAAAACTGAGATGGTGCTGAGATGGAATTTCATTCTCTCTCAAATGTAGATGCTTCAACTTCTGCAAGAGCTATGGCTTGAATGTCTCTTCGCCCCTGTGGGCAGATTTTCAGTCTAGGAGAGAGAAGGGTTATCAAGAACAGTGAAGTTGAAGTCAAGAAATGGACTGACATTTCCATATGATGATAGATGAGGTTTGAAGAGGCCAAGGCCTATTCTGTTTCCATTTGTCCTCTAGATGCCAAAATATTTGTATTCTAACAGATTTTGATTTATTATTATTTTTCTTTTTTGTTTTTGAACAAGTCCTTTCAACCACAGAAGGAAGACATTCATACTCTATCTAGGTGGTCCAAGTTGCCACCTGTTGGCTACCCAACTCAAGTAATCCAACCCTGTAATTTTTTGCAGACCTTCTTGTTTATTGAGTGACTTATTTGAAGTTAGTAAGACTGTTGGTTTAGAAAAAACTTGCTTCTTTGTAAACCCATGAGCTAAGGAGTATCAGATTTTGTGATTTGGAGTACCAATACAAATTTAATGTGTCAAGCAGAAAGTTTAAAGTGCATACACATACTCTAATAATCCTTGTTCTGCATTAAGTTTTCTGCACAAAGTTATTCTAAAGAAAACCTTGAAATATTCTTACAAATTAGTAATAAAGAAATTGCGAGAAGCAACATTGTGCACAGCAATATAGCATAGCTGGATGATCTGGCATTGTGATGTTGGCCAAGGTATAATTACTAAGGAAGATGCTGCCTTTTCAGATGCTATTAGAAGGGAGTCCATCCTCCTCATCTAGAAAGTGGCACATTCAACAGGGCAACACTTCGTTAGCGTGGTATAGAAACGTTAGTCTTGATTTGGAGCTTGATTTCACCTCCAAATGACTTGAACTGTTACTAGTAGTGGAGTGTTGTTCTATAATTGAATGTTTGCTTGTTGCAGGAAAATGAGCACTTGAGAAGTTCCCTTCTGAAGAGCCAAACTGATATTTCTATTCTGGAAGCTACAGTGGACAAAATGAAAAATGAAGTTTCTGATCATCAGCAAGATCACATTCGGTAAATAGCCATCAGATACACACTGCAGCTTCAGTTTTTGTTAGGAGTATGTTTTACTTTAGTATGTTAATTACATTTGTTGTTCAAGCTGTTGTAATTATAATGGGGCAGATCTGCCACTTGGACAGGTACATGAATAGAAAAGGTTTACGTAGAACGGTACAGCATTGAAACAGGCCCTTCGGCACACAGTGTGGCACCAAACCAAATAAATTAGCAATCAGATGGCCAACTAACCTAATCTCTTCTGTCTGCACGATGTCCATATCCTTCCACTTTCCGCACATTCATGTGCTGGTCTAAACATCTCTTAAAAATCCCTATTTATCTGCCTCCACCACCACTCCAGGCAGCACATTCCAGGCCACCCGGCAACCTTTGTATAGAGAAGAAGAATCAAGGCGCTCACATCTCATTTGAAATTACCCCCTCTTACCTTACATGCTTGCCCTCTGGTATGAGATATTTCAACCTTGGGGGGTGGGGGAGATACCGTCTCTCTACTCTATCTTTGTTTCTCATAATCTTATAAACCTCCATCAGGTCTCCCCTCAGCTTCTGCCAGACCAGTGGAAACAGAAGTTTGTCTGTTCTCTCGTTACAGGACATGTCCTCTAATTCAGGCAGCCTCCTGGTAAACCTCTTCTGCACCCTCTCCAAAGCCTTGACATCCTTCCTATAATAAGGTGACCTGAACTGTATGCCATATTCCATATGTGGCCTAAATAGAATTTTATAACGCTGAAACACAACTTCCTGACATTTGAACTAAGTGCTTTTAATGATAAAGGCAAACATGCCATATGCCTTCTAAGCCACCCTATCAACCTGTGTAGCCATTTTTGGAGAGTTCTGAACATGGACCTCAAGATCACTCTGTTCATCAACACTGTTAAGGGTCTTGCCCACAACAGTGTATTGCCTCTTCACTTTCGACCTTCCAAGGTGCAACCTTTCATATTTGGCTAGCTTAAATGGCAGATGGCGCCGATCTAGATCCCACTGTATTCTTTGCCAGTCTTCTACACTATCCACAACTCCACCAATCTTTGCATCATCTGTAAACTAACCTGTCCATCTATATTTTCATCCAGATCAGATATCTACATCACGAACAATAGAGGTCCTAGTACAGAACACCACTAATCACAGACCTCCAGCTAGAATAAGTCCTTTCAATAACCATCCTCTATCTTCTATGGGAAGCTAGATATGAATCCAAAAGCCCAATTCACCATTGATTCCATGCATCTTAATCTTCTGGATGAGCCTCCCATGGGGAACTTGTGAAATGCCTTACTAAAATCCATGTAGACAACATCCATAGCTCTATCTTCATCAAACACCTTTGTCACCTCTTCAAAAAACTCAAGTTAGTAAGACACGATTTGCCCCACACAAAACCATGCTGGCCATCCCTAATTAGACCATGGTTTACCAAATGCTTATAAATCCTATCCTTAAGAATTCTCTCCAGTAATTTCCCTATCACTGATGCGAGACTTATTAGTCTATGGTTTCTGGGATTATTCCTGGTTCCCTCCTTGAATAATGGAACAACATTAGCTACTTGCTAGTCCTCTGGTACATTGCCTCTGGTTAGAGAGGACACAAAGATATTGGTCAAGACTCCAGCAGTCTTTCCTCTTGCCTCTCTCAATATCCCATCAGGCCCTGGGGACTTAGCTACCTTAATGCTCTTTAAGAGACCCAACACAATCTCCTGCTCTACTTCAAAATGCCCTTGTATATCCTCTCAGCACTGATCTTCCTATCCTTCATCTTTCTCCTTGGTAAATACAGATATAAAGCACTCATTAAAGACCTTGCCCACATCCTCTATATCCAAGCAAATGTTCCCCCTTTTATCCTTGAGTGGTCCTACCTTCTCCCTAGTTATCCTCTTGTTCTTGGTGTCTGTAAAGAATGCATTGGGATTCTTCTTAATCCTACTTGCCAAGGATTTTTCATGGCCTCTCCTGTCTTTCCTAATTCCCACCTTGCATTCTTTTTTTTTTGGCTTCTTTATAATCCTGAAGAGTTCTGTTTGATTCTAACTTCCAAAGCATTACATACTTTTCCTTTCTTCTTGATTATATTCATCACCTCTCTCAACGTACAAGCTTCTCTTACCTTGTCCTTCCTTCATATGCCCTGTACTCTGTGTAGTTGGTTTTTAAATGCACTCCACATGTCAGATGTGGATTTACCCAAAAACAGCTGGTCTCAATTAACTCTCCCTCGTTCCTGCCAAATGATTTTATAATTTGCCCTGCTCCAATTTAATACTGCAAGCTCCATGCTTATCCTTATCGAAAGCTGTCTTAAAAGTTAAGGAGTTGTGATTAATATTCCTTAATTGATCACCCATTGAAAGATTGGTCACCTTGCCAGGTTCAGTACCCAACAGCAGGTCCTCTTGTTGGACTATCTACATATTGATTTAAGAAACCCTGCTGGATGCACCTCACAAATTCTGCCCCATTTAAACCATTTGCACTCAGAAGGTTCCAGTTTATGTTAGGGAAGCTGAAGTCCCCCATAACAACAACCCCATTGTTTTAACAACTTTCCTTAATCTGCCTGCATTTCTGTTCCTCCACATCCCAGAAGCTACCAGAGGGTCTGTAGTACAATCCTGTAAGAGTGATTGCACCCTTCCTATTTTTGAGTTCTACCCATATAGAATCAGCCTTCCATTATGTCTGCTCTGAGCGCAGCTGTGATATTGTCCCAGATTTGTAGTGTAAATCACCTCCTCCCTCTTTTTAACTCCCTCTCTATCCTTTCTAAAACAATGAAACCCTGGGGGCATTAAGCACCTATTCCTGTGCCTCTTTAAACCAAGCCTTTAATGGCCACAATATCATGGTTTCATGTGCTGATCCATGCTCTAAGTTCAGCACCTTTACCATAATATTCCTGGCATTAAAATACACACACTTCAAACTATCTGTCCCATTATATCTATTGTTCCTGTCTGATTTTTACTGGCTCTGACATGGACTTTACTGTCCACCCCTCCACTTTCTGACCTGGTTCCCATTCCCCTGCCATACTAGTTTAAACCCTCCTGAGGAGTACTCAGAAACTTTTTCACAAATATATTGGTTCCCCTCCAGTTTAGGTTCCAACCCACCCCTCTTGTACAGGTCAGGTCACCCCTGTCTCAGAAGAGGTTCTAAAGATCCAAGAACCTGAACCACTGCCCCCTACATCAATTCCTAATAGTAGTCATCCATTGCTATTATTATGCTATTCCTGCTCTGACTAGAATGTGGCACTAGGAGTAATCCAGAGATTATTACCTTGGAAGCCCTACTCTTCAGCCTAACTTCCTATACTCACTTTACAGGACCTCTTCCCCATTTCTACCAAAGTCATTGGTGTTAATGTGCACCATGATATCTGGCTGCTCACATTCCCCCGCGAGAACATTTTGTAGCCACTCTGAAATATCCTGCACTATTGCACCTGGGAGGCAACATACAATCCTGGCGTCTCTTTTGCAGATACAGTATCTCCTGAATTCCCCCTAACTATTGAGTGCCCTATTACTATTGCTCTGCTTGACTTTACCCTTCCCTGTTGAGCTTCAGTCCAGGCCACAGTGCCACTAGCTTGGCTCCTGGTGGTCACTATCTGAAACTTGCACTCAGTAAAAGTCTCATCAATGAAGTTTTCAGCCTCCTGGATGGTCCTGAGTATATCCAGCTCCAGTTCCTTGACCTTGTCAGTCAGGAGCTGAAGTTGGGTGTACTTTCTGCAGATGTCGTCATCAGGGAGTCTGTAGGTATCCTGCAATCCCATATCTTATTCCACTGCCTGAACTGTCATATTGCCTGCACTGAATTAAGGACTAAGGACTTACAGACAGTACAAAAAGACTTATCTGTTCTTACCTGTGGCTTCTCTCTGAAACATTTGAGCTTCACACTCACCTAGGTCACTTACTCATCTTCTTCTACCAAGCTTTTTATACCTTTGGCTCTAACTTCTTAAGCTTTACTTCTGCAATCAAACAAATTATTCCTAACGACTCAGCACCCTTAGCCTGCACCTGTTCCTGCTGAAGCCTGTTGAACCAAAGCTTTCCACTCTAATCTTGGTCCACTCTGACGATGTCCACTCTGCTTAAACCTCACTTATTTTTATTACTAACCCAAGTAATCTCCCAACTCTGACAGGCCCGGCAGTTTGGGATATGGACCAAACATAGGTAATTGGGACTAACTTGGATGGGGATCTTGGTCAGCATGAACCAGTTGGGGCAAAGGGCTCTTTTAACAATAACTGATGCCAGTGTTTATAATGGAACTTGAGCCGTTATCCTTATAGATGTCCATTTACAAGACTGGCCTTGAGCTAATCTGGCATTGGCTTTTCTTTCCCTGTGGTTGCCAGCTGCATGTAGTTCTGCTACACTTCTTTTGGAGTCCAATTTTAATTCAGATTCATTAAGGGCGGTATATCTGAACCAAGAAAGATCCTGGTTTCTTCAGGAAAGATCTGGGATCTTCCTTGTTCCAGAAAACCTGACCCTTAGTGAACCTGGATTAAAATTGAAGGAATTGTGCAACTGGCCTCTTCAGATCAATGGGAGAAGTCTGGTTCTGGGAGAAAGAAAAGTAGTTACTTATGTTACCTCCTATGTTCTTCAAATTTAGTGCTATGAATGTTTAGCCCTCCACTATTCAATAAGATGCATGAATGTGTCCCAAGTATTACTGAATCTTTGAACATCAAAGATATTCACAAATATCTAGTGGTCCAGATCACACCAGCCTCTTGTAATACTGAAAGAAGACCCCTGGTAGCAACTAAAGTCGTTCTGCCTAGCAACTGTTGCAAGGTTCTTGCTAGGACCATATAGAATTGGCATGTCCTAAGAAAAGGTGACAGGTTATTTTGGAGTAATTTAAGATCTGTGATTCATTTGTCTGCCGTCTTTGAGGGAATTCATAATTCTATATGTATGTGAATTCTCCTGAAACTGTCACCAGTGTCCTTAACTCTCCTTGTTCAATTTACCCTTCATCCTGTATTTGGTCCTAGTTCTACAGTGTGTCCACTTTAAATTTCCTTGCAATTCTTCTCTGTGACCTGCTCCAGCCCTCCTGTGATATTCGGCTGCTTTTTGATTCTGCCCTTCTGTGCACTTCCAACTTCCTTTGCCTGCAGTGCAGTGGCAGAGTTGGGGAAACTGCTGCCTCACATCTCCAGCAAAACGGATTCAACCCTGTCCTCCCATGCTGTCAATGTGGACCTTCCATGTTCCCTAATTGTGTGAACTTCCGCTGGTATGCCCCCAGTGATGTCGGGGTTGGCAGAATAATTAACCACTGTAAATTTCTCACTGTGTAGATAAGTGGTAGACTTGGGTGAGTGAATAGAGTGGGTTTTAGTGTAATTAGTTGCTTAATGAATGTGCTTGCTTATTTGAAGGGCTTTTTCCTGTTCTGTGATTGTTGGATGCAAAATCTGCTGTCATCTGAACGCTCATGTCTCACTGCTCCTTGTCAAATCTGTTTCTTGTCCCTTTGTACTTCTTTTAACAAAGCCATTGGTTGCCTTTCCAGATGTTGTCCTCTGTGCCTCAGTGCCAGTACTTTCTGATCGGCTTGCTTGAGGCATTTTACTATATTAGGGATGATTTAAAATTGTTGTACAGTATTTTGTTTCAGCTGTATTTGCCTTCCACATGTCCTTTTGGAAAAAAGGATGTGTTTTTGATGCCAAGGTAAAAGCAATTTAAACAATGCATTTTGTTTGCATGAGTATTTAGAAAGTCACTGGCAAGATTCCTGGAAAACTCTTTTATGAATTTAATTGATTTGTCACGCAACAGAAGTTGTGACAATAGAGCAGAAGTGAATGTATTTACAGGGTAAAGATGCACAAGCTTTTAATAATCCCATGTTTCCCAACCAGGGCAAAAGAAGTTATAAAGAAACTAACAGAAGAGAATGAAGTCTCCACAAATCAGATACAGATGCTTCAGTATGTTATTTTTGCTTGTCTTGAAGGATTAAACTATAATTTTATTATAGAGATGTGCACAGGGTGTCAATTCAAGACTCAAGGGTAATTAGAAAAACTCCAATAATCTGCTGTCTGACAATTCAGAGATCCTGATGATGCCACATCTGGCTTGGTTAATATCGACTGTTTTTCCATCCCACACATGGGATAACAGTTCCTGCCTCTATTCCCACACTCCCTTTAAGCTTGCATGGTTCACTGGAAAATTGGCTGTGATTATTTACAACATCTTAAATGTGAGTTAAAAGTGTGTTTGGATACATCCTGACTGACTGTCCGTTGTGCCGTTGGCAGCACTATCTCTGTCTGTCTATACTGCTACACACAGATACAGATGGATTTTTCATTGCTGTTTCCAAGACAGTTTTGATTTACCAGTCACGTTTGTTAATGTTGAGGTGAACCACCGAACCTGGAGGACCAGTGGACCACTCTTAGTCAGGCCTATGCCCTTTGACCGGTCAGCATGGGTGACCCTGCCAAGCACTAAAGCACAAGGCCTTGACTCCAGCCAACATGGCTCTCCGGGCCATTGAAGCACGCAAGCACTTAACCCTACGACACAGTTGAGGTCCTCTTGGAGGAAAATAGCATCCAGTATTTTGGAAAATCTAGTCATTCGATACTATCAATGTCCCGTCCATCATCATTGGAGCTTTTACTAAATTTAAAGTTGAAGAATATTTTTAATTATATAAACAAATTTGTGATCTGTGTTTGTCCAGTCCATTTCTCTCTCCGGCTTATGCTGCCTGACCTACTGAGTTCCTTAAAGTTTTTTTTCTTTTGCTCCAGATTCCATCAGTATCTGTAGGTTTCCTATGTAACAATTTTCCTGGTGTTTGCTGCCAAGTATTATTTGGTAATAAATGAATTGAAATTGTTGCATGCAGTACTGTGCAAAAGTATTTGACACATGTTAAAAAAATCTGCAAAATGAAGATGCTTTCAAAAATAATGGCAAGTTTCTAAATGTAAAAAAAACTATAAAGAGCAGTAAAGAGCAAAAAAAATTAAATCAATGTTTGGTGTGACTACCCTTTGTCTTTAAAACTGCAGCAATTCTCTTTGGTACACTGTTGTACTGTTTTATAAGAAAATCAGCTGGTAGGTTGTTGTAAGCATCTTGGAGAGCTTGCCACAGTTCTTCTGCAGACTTCGGCTCTCTCGCTTGCTTCTGTCTCTCCAGGTCATCCCAGGTGGCGTCAGTGATGTCGAGGTCAGAGCTCGATGAAGGCCATGCTATCTGAAACCATATAAGAAGTCTAAAGTGCCTAAGACTTTTGCACAGTACTGTACACGCAAAATGAAAATAGAAAATGCTGTAAGAACTTGGTGGGTCAGTTTGGAGTTTGGAACCAATGATATTTAGAATTTGCATAAATGTAAGTTGCAGCTATAGGCTGTTTTACAAAGGGTTTTTGTTTTGAATAAGTTAGTTTGTTTTTGATGTTCCATCACTATTCTTGCATTATCTTCTTCAGAGAAGCGAACAAGGCCCTTTACGATAGCAATAATTCATTAAGAAGTGCTTTGGAAAAGAGTCGCAGCGCAAGTAAAAAGAAAGTAAGTTTAAAAAAAATGTTCCAGAAAATTGGGTGTTTCCAGGTTGTGAAGATCACAAATCACTGCAGCAAGTGACTTGTTTCCTGTTGCCTTAAAGCTTTTCCACTAAAGTGATGGTTGGGAATGTCATGACAACCTATCTACTTGCCTGACAAGTGTCACTGAAGAAACTGAACAATACTAATTTTGTTTCTGTTATAATCAATATAAACTTCACTTCAGGATAGAAATGTTTAGAATTCTCCAAGACGAGGGAGTTAGAAACTAGAGAAACATTGACAGTATGACCTTTAAAGTATCCACTTTTCCCAATGGAATGAAGTCTGTAATGATGGGATCATGTACCCAACGGGCAAATATGTTTTGTTGCCCAGGAGGAGTTTGGAGTTTGGAGGACGCTTTCTAATGCTTGCTACTTCTGTAATGTTATATTACAGTCAGTTACATTAAATATCCTGTAATTAAGTAGAAACTTTGGTTAAATGTACTAGAATCCGTATAGTATTTAAAAAAAATATTTCCTTGTAATATGACCATTGCTAGCAAGGATAGCATTATTTACTCGTGTACTTGCCTTGGTGCTGCTGCACCAGAATCTGGGGCTTTTTGTGCCCTGCAGCTGACCAAAACAATAGATGGCCATTGCAAAAACAAAAAAGGAATCAGTAGTTACGAAGGTTCAATTTCTTGTAAATTGTTGGAAGTGATTAAAACCAAGCCAGATGGTTACCAAACATTCATCAATTTATTGGTTAGAACTATAGAGCTAAATCTGGGTAAAGATGTGCACCAGATCAGGCAGGAGTAATGAACTGATTGGAGTCTTCATTTTGGATGGTAAATTGTTCTGAACCACTGTCAGGGTTTTTGCCAGATTTTGACCTATTCACTCATCTGATCCTTGATGAAAGGAGGTCTATGAAGCCTGAGATTGAAGAATAATTGTTATTGCCTATGGTTTTGGAAACCTATATTTGCAATATTTTCTTATGGATCTACTTGTCTTGTACCTAGCATTCCTTAATTGAACCAGATGGGACAGAAGAACAAAATAGATTGCATACCATTAACTACAACAGGTAGGCAAAATAAAACATTTTTTGACAGATGTTGCACTTCCTGAATTGCAAGTGGACTGATTCATCAGTAGCTTATAAAGGTATTAATAATGAAAATAAACCCCACAAAGTAACGAACCAGGATTGTGAATGCAGGACTGGAAATGTTTAGTAGGCCTAGGGTGGAATGGAGGAAGTAGAATGGTAGACAGGAGGTGAGTTGGTCTCCTTTGATGTAGATGGCACAGTGAAAAGACTTAAAAATGTGGAACTGAGGTTGATTTTAAATTTATGTTGAGCTAGAGTCACTTGTATTAGAATCATTGGTAAACCCCTTAACAGAGTTGAACTGTAAACTTCTCACATCAAACAGCAGACTTCCTTGAGGTACCACATTAGACCATAAGACATAGGAGCAGAATTAGGCTACTTGGCCCATCAGGTCTGCTACAGCATTCAATCACGGCTGATCTTTTTCTCCCCTCCTCAGCCCTACTGCCCAGCCTTCTCCCCATAACCTTTAATGCTGTGTTCAATCAAGAACCGATCAAAATTTGTCTGAAATACACCCAATGACCTGGCCTCCACAGCTGGCTGTGGTAATAAGTTCCACGTTCACCACCCTGTGGCTGAAGAAATCTCACAACATCTTTGTTTTAAGTGGATACCCCTCTATCCTGAGGCTGTGCCCTCTTGTCCTAGACTCCCTCACCATGGGAAATATCCTTTCCATATCTACTCTGTCTAGGCTTTCAATCTACAGTGCATCCCGCTGTGTGATTATAAGAAAACCCTAGTGTCACTTGTTACACATGGAGCGAACATTTCTGAAACTAATATAATTCTGCATTAGTTTAGGGAATAAATCAGGTAGTAATGGGGAGAGAATCAATGTATTCTGCAGCAATGTTATCAACATGAAACATTAACATGTTCTCTTCCTGGATTTTGATTTTTGGATTTTCTGCTTCTGAAATTTTTGTTTGCTTTTCTGGATTGGGAGTGTGGAAGAGACAACACCTTCCTTAAAGTGCTCCACATGGTTCTGGGCTCCATCCTACAAGGGGCATTGAAAGCCTTGGAGAGAGTGCAAAAAATAATATTCCCTGTAATGTCCTGTGAATGAGTTGAACAGGTTACACGTAAAGTGGTCCATGTGGGAAATGAGGAGACACTTCCTCAGTGGTTTGATTGAAAACCTTATTACAACATGGTGCTACTTTAAAATAAATCTAGACCTGAAAACGTAGTGATGTAAGGAATGTAAGAACTCCAGACTAATTGAACTGAATAACCAGTTTATGTTGTGCATTCTATATAATCCTTTGTAGTATTTCCAATGGAGATGTTGACGCTGTGATTTTGAACAACGATGAATCCAGTCACAGAATATCTGCCGTAGCAAACTGGGCACATCGATACTTGGACAGTGGTGTGTCCACGTCTCAGGATGTGGCAGATTATTCTTCTGATGACTATGACAGTGATCGCAGTAATGATTCCCATGAAACAATGCACTATAGTTACTCGTATGTGGCTTCAGATGCAGAGGTGAGCTAACCTGCTTGGAGGCTTTCATTTCCGGTTTGAAATTGCTTGCAGTGATTCGTGTGATAAATGCTTTTGTTTTACCATCAGCTGTCTGTTCCCACGTCCTACTAGTATAAACCTGCTATTCCACATTCCTTTCATATAAGCTATACAGTAGAGATCTGACCTCAAAGCCTAGCAACCCAGACTTATAATGAATAGTGCAAGAACAGGTATGTGGATTGGTTCTGCAAAGCAGTCAGCAATGCAAGGTGTAGTCACAACTAATCTTGAGTTTTGATTGCAGAATATTCCAGCAATGAGGAATATTATTTCCACATCGATTAAATAAATGGCGAGGGACAGGAAAGTAACATGAACTACCAATATCTAAATTGGACTCATTACTTTGAATGTAATTCTCACAGCTGCCATTGGGTGGAAGGTACAGGAGCCTCAGGACTCCCACCACCAGGTTCCAGAACAGTTACTACCCCTCAACCATCAGGCTTTTGAATAAAAGGGGATAAATACACACATTTTCCCCATCATTCAGATGCTCCCACAACCAATAATCTCACTTTAAGGACTCTTTATCTCATTATCTCATGTTCTTGTTATTTATTGCTATTTATTTAAATTTGCATTTGCACGGTTTGTTGTCTTCTGCACTCTGGTTGATCTTTCATTGATCCTGTTACAGTTACTATTCTATAGATTTGCTGAGTATGGCTATAAGAAATTGAATCTCTGGGTTGTATATAGTGACATATATGTACTTCGATAATAAAATTTACTTTGAAATTTGAATATTCATGTAGATTCTTCTTGCGGTTCTCAATTAAATCTTGAAACTATTGCTGTGTTTGGCATCTGGTACAAACCTCATTGCCTACTCGCTGATCATTAATCTTCTTGCTGTAGTTTGGTTTAAGATGGATATTTACAACTTCATATCCCATTTGACCTCTCCTGCAGCTTTCAAACTACTGGTCAGTTCATCAACTTTACAGTCTAGTTTGGCTTCAAAGTCAATTCTTACCCTTGCCTCAGCTGTTATGATCCTGAAAACTGAGTCTGTGTTTGTATTACCTCCAGACTTGATTATCCAAATGTTCTCTGGGATTTCATCCTTGATAAACTCCAGCCTATTCAAAATTTGGCTTGTGTCCCAGCTCCTAGTTTCCACCTATCCTGTTCTTCTGTCAGCTTTCCACTTGCTAATGTCCATCTTCAGCTCCCAGTTAAACAATTTTAAGAATTACCCTTACTTTCAAATACAAGAAAACCTGCAGATGCTGGAAATCCAAGCAAAACACACAAAATGTTAGAGGAACTCAATAGGTCAGGAAGCATCTATGGAAAAGAGTAAACAGTTGCGTTTCAGGCCGAGAGTCCTGATGAAGGGACTTGGACTGAAACATTGACTGGTTACTCTTTTCCATAAATCCTGCCTGGCCTGCTGAGTTCCTCCAGCATTTTGTGTCCCTCCATTGCCTGTCACTCCTCATTTTTGTGAAGTCCTCCAGTCCGATTAACTCTTCTCAGGCTTCCAGCAGGATACAGTCGATTATAACCGACGTCTTGAATACAAACTCTGCCATCTTTTTCATTCATCCCTGAAGAAGATGGCAGAGTTTGTCATTGAAATGTCGGTTATAATCAATCCCTGTTCCCGGCTGGATGTCCGAGAAGAATTTATTTGTACTATATACTGGGAAAGCACCAGATCCTTTTCACTCTAGTCCTGTTATTCTTCATTGTTTCTCCGTTGATTCAATTCTGGCTACAACTGGAATCAAATTTTCATTATACCACTGTTGCTACCTGTGCTTTTAAGCTCTGAAACGCCCCTGCTAAATCAATCTGACGTGGAGAGATGGAGAGACGGAAACACACTTGTTTTGATGTATTAAGATCTTGTGCCTTACACAAGACTCACTTCTACCAGCCTCAATGTTTCTTTATGCATAATGACATTTGAAAGTACTGTTTGGAAGTGCTTTGTGATATTTTACTAGATTAGGAATGCAGCATAAATGTTTGATAAATTATGGAAGTATTTGTATTTAAATAGATAAGAAAATGATGCATTAGGAAATTAGAAATTAATTCAAGGCTGGTGGCGCAGTGAGATCAGCGCCGGGCTCGAGAATGGAGGTTCCCGAGTTCGATCCAGTGACAGACCACTCCTGAGCGTGCTCTCCATCCATGCCGGGTTGATGTCGAGCTCGCAACTCGACCTCGTTAAAAAAAACCACTGCCACCTCCAGTTTAAATTCCCACGCGGAATATTGCGGAGGATCAAATACCCAAACCCAAACCCAAACCCAAAGCTTGTCAAAAGTGATCATTTTGAGAAATTTCAATTATTTCCTTTTATTTACAATGTGTACACAAATGCACATCGTGCACTTGCTGTGGGCTTGGCGAACAGTGGTGAATTTATCATTTGGCTGTGTTTCTATTAGATTCCGGAGGTGAGGACGGAGGTGGACGGAGTAGCTGGAGGCTGGAAACCCTTGCGGCCGGTTAGTCGCTGTAGCTCCACGGCATCTTCCCGGAGGCGTTTACCAGCATTTTCACCCAAGGTAACATCCAAACAATAACCATCGGGAAAATGTTCTCTGGATCATCCAGGCTTTGCCTTTGGCTAGTGCAATTATATTGCTTTCAATTTTGAAGATATTAAAGATGCTGTGCTTTCATTAATATCGTTGGAAATGCATGAAAAGAACAATAAACAGTTTTAATGTCTAGATTACCAATTCCGATTACTTTTTTTCTAGAATTCATAATTGATTTAGGTAGGGCCATTTGCTAGCTAAATTGAGTACAGTTAATTGTGGCGTAACAAATTTTTTTTTAAGTAAACCAGATGTCCTCTCCCAGTAAAGAACTGGCTTAACTTTTGCTGCTTCCTCAAAGACCGAAAACAATTAATACTCAGAATCAGATTTTATATCACTGGCATATGGCACGAAATTTGTAAACTTTCAGGCAGTGAGACAATGAAATACATGGTAAATATAAGGGGAAAAACTGAAACACAGTAAGAATATCAAATTGTTAAGTTAAAATAAGTACTGCAAAAAAACAGTAGTGAGGTTGTGTTCATGGGTTCAATAACCATTTAGAAATTGGATGGCCGTGGGGAAGAAGCTGTTCCTGAATCACTGAGTGTGTGCCTTCAGGCTTCTGTATCTCAATGTAAAAATTCTGTTTCCCAATGGTAAAAATGAGAGAAGGGCATGTCCTGGGTGGTGAGGATCCTTAATGATGGACGCTGCCTTCCTAAGGCACCACTCCTTGAAGATGTCTTGGATACTGTGGAGGCTAGTACCAATGATGGAGCTGATTACAAGTTTCTGCAACTTATTTCGATCTTGTCCACTCCCCCGCCCCAATGCTAGACGGTAATGCAGCCAGTCAGAATGCTCTCCACAGTACATCTGTGGAAATTTTCAGTTGTTTACGTTGACAAACCAAATCTCCTCATACTCCTAATGAAATATAGCCCCTGTCTTGCCTTCTTATAGCTGCATCTATTTGTTGTGTCCTGGTTAGGTCCTCAGAGATATTGACATCCCAGGAACTTGAAGCTGCTCACTTCCTCCACTTCTGATCCCTCTGAGGATTGGTTTGTGTTTCCTTGTCTTACCCTTCCTGAAGTCCACAATCAGCTCTTTGGTCTTGAGTGCAAGGTTGTTGCTGTGACAAGTAAGTGGTATATCTCGTGCCTGTATGCCCTTGTGTGCAATGCTGTACAGATTCTCCCAGTGGTGATTAATTTGCCAGATCTGTGGATGGGGCTGAGATGCTTTTTGTAAATTAGTGCAAGAATCCTTGACAACATTATCTCAGCAACCTTGACCAGTTCCCTCCCTTTATCTGATAGCAAAGGATTTGCTTTTAAAATCAGACTTTCACCTACTGTCTACAACAGTATATGACAGTGGCACATCAAATCTGTGAATATTTCAAATTAAAATAAAGCTACGGGAAAATATTAAGTATGTTCATGAAAAATTGCCATGGCATTTCAGTTATTTGTAAATGTATCAAAAGCAGGCATAATAGTTTTCTGACAGCACTTCTCAGCTGGTGTAGCACGATAGTAAAGGAATATGTTGTCATATATCAAATCTCCAAGCAGCTGTTAACTGGTTCATTCTGCACTAGCTTGTGTTCCAATTACTCACCTTCTGGTGAGTCACATAGTGAATTGGAAAGGAAGGTATTGTTATTTAAAACATTTTCACAAAATGACAGTATTTGGACTAAAAAGGTACAGCATAGTGATGCAGGTAGTAGAACTTTGCAGCTCCATTCGTCTGGCTTGAACGTGACCACTCTCTGGTTTCCTTCCTCATCCCAAAGATGTGTAGGTTGGTGGGTTAATAGCCACCATAGGCTACTCCTAGAGCAGGATAGCAGGAGAATCTCATAAACATGAGGAAGTCTGCAGGTACTGGAAATCCAAAGCGTGTATGTATATGTGTATATATATATGTATATATATACATATACATCTTTTACAGTTTCAAAATAACAAAAAAGGAAAAAGGCCCAAAGCAAAAGTTTGGGCACCCTGCATGGTCAGTACTTAGTAACACCCCCTTTGGCAAGTATCACAGCTTGTAAGCGCTTTCTGTAGCCAGCTAAGAGTCTTTCAATTCTTTTTTGGAGGACTTTCGCCCATTCTTCCTTGCAAAAGGCTTCTAGTTCTGTGAGATTCTTGGGCTGTCTTTCATGCACTGCTCTTCTGAGGTCTATCCACAGATTTTCGATGATGTTTAGGTCAGGGGTCTGTGAGGGGAGGGCCATGGCAAAACCCTCAGCCTGCACCTCTTGAGGTAGTCCATTATGGATTTTGAGGTGTGTTTAGGATCATTATCCTATTGTAGAAGCCATGCTCTCTTCATCTTCAGCTTTTTTACAGACGGTGTGATGTTTGCTTCCAGAATTTGCTGGTATTTAATTAAATTCATTCTTCCCTCTACCAGTGAAATGTTCCCCGTGCCACTGGCTGTAACACAAGCCCAAAGCATGATCGATCCACCCCCGTGCTTAACAGTTGGAGAGCTGTTCTTTTCATGAAATTCTGCACCCTTTTTTTCTCCAAACATACCGTTGCTCATTCCGGCCAAAAGGTTCTATTTTAACTTCATCAGCCCACAGGACTGCTTTCCAAAAATGCATCAGGCTTGTTTAGATGTTCCTTTGCAAACTTCTGACGCTGAATTTTGTGGTGAGGATGCAGGAAAGGTTTTATTCTGATGATCTTACATGAAGGTCATATTTGTGCAGGTGTTGCTGCACAGTAGAATAGTGTACCACCACTCCAGAGTCCGCTAAATCTTCCTGAAGGTCTTTTGCAGTCAAACGGGGGATCTGATTTGCCTTTCTAGCAATCCTATGAGCAGTTCTCTTGGAAAGTTTTCTTGGTCCTCCAGACCTCAACTTGACCTCCACCGTTCCTGTTAACTGCCATTTCTTAATTATATTACGAACTGAGGAAATGGCTACCTGAAAACGCTTTGCTATCTTCTTATAGCCTTCTCTTGCTTTTTGGGCGTCATTTTTTTTTAATTTTCAGAGTGCTAGGCAGCTGCTTAGAGGAGCCCATGGCTGCTGATTGTTGGGACAAGGTTTGAGGAGTCAGGGTATTTATAAAACTTTGAAATTTGCATCATCTGGCCTTTCCTAATGATGACTGTGAATAAGCCATAGCCCTAACAAGCTAATTAAGGTCTGAGACCTTGGTAAAAGTTATCTGAGAGCTCAAATCTCTTGGGGTGCCCAAAATTTTGCATGGTACTCCTTTCCTATTTTTCACTCTAAAATTGTACAAAACAAAAATAATACACTAATCTTGCTTAAAATGTTGAAAAGAATGTTTCATCTTTAACTTTATGACTTTTGGAGATCAGTTCATCTTCTACTCACTTAACTATTCACGGTAACAGAAATTTTGACCGGGGTGCCCAAACTGTTGCATACCACTGCATATGTCTCTGTCTGTCTCTGTCTCTCTCTCCCTGTGTCTCTCAATGCTGGAGGGATTCAACAGGTCAAGCAGCAGCAATGGAAATTAATAGATAGTCAACGTTTCGGCCTGAGGCCCTTCTTCAGGACTGGATGGTTTGAGTGCCAGGCGGGGTGGTTTGAGTATCTCAGAAACTGCTGATCTCCTGGGATTTTCATGCATAACAGTTTCTAGAGTTTACAGAGAATGGTGTGGGGGTGGGGGGAAGAAATCCAGTGAGTGGCAGTTCTCTGGACAAAAAAAACTTGTTAATGAGAGAGGTCAGAGGAGAATGGCTGGACTGTTTCACGCTGACAGGAAGGCGACAGCAACTCAAATATAATCACACGTTACAACAGTGGTGTGAGTGGTGTGCCGAAGATAATTTCTGAACACAAATTACATCAAATCATAAAGTGGATGGGCTACTGCAGCAGAAGACCACACTGGGCTTCATACTTGTACCTAATAAAGTGGCCCATGAGTGTATGTGAGCTTTTTGCAGTATATATTTACAAACTTTTCTCCTCACTTTGTTAACTGTCAAGTTATTTATTTTGTCTTTGTGTATCATGGCCCTATGACTCCTGAAGAATACTTTCAGTATGTTTTTTGCCTTTGAAACTCTACCTGGTGCTAATGCTGCTGTCTACTTTTGAAGAGATTACACTCCCATTCACTGCCTTGCTGCTTTACTACACTCTTTGGTTTTTGGCCTCATACCCTCTTTTCAGTCTTCAACTCCATGCTTTGGCCGATGCACTATTGTATCTATGCTAATCACCTTCTCTTATCCTACCATATTTATAGTACCTCAGTGGGACCACATGATCCACATGATAAACTCTTGCATTATAGGCCGGTACATAAAAAAGAAAAAAGCACGAAGAATAAATGGATGATAGATGAAATAAAAAATCTAATGGAAGAAAGGAGAGAGAAGAAAGCAGATCCTATAGATCATAAGTCCTTAGATTAAAAAGTTAAAAGCTTATGTCAAAAAGCTGAAGAAGAATGGTTAAACCAGGATTGTGAGCGAATAGAAAGAATCCCTCTTACTGACCCAAAAAGGTTACATCAACAAATCAAGAATATCACTGGTAAAAAGCTCCTCTGTTCTTTAGGTGGATGTTTGAAAGCAAAGGACGGTACCATTATCAAGGAAAAAGATGAGATTGTGAACAGATGAACTGAGTATATTCAGGAATTGTTTGAAGACGATTGAGGTGAAAAACCGGAAATTAAGAAGAACATTGAAGGTCCAAGTATTTTAAAATCTGAAGTTTGTAATGCAATAACTAAGATGAAGAAAGGAAAGGCAGCAGGTCCTGATGAATTAGTAATAGAACAAATTATCGCTCTTGACGATTATGGAGTTGAAAAAGTTACTGATTTAATCAAACATTTATGAGACTGGAATAATACCAGAAGAGATGAAAAAATCAGTAGTTATCCCTCTTCCTAAGAAACCTGGAGCAATAGAATGTGAATTACATAGGACCATAAGTTTAATGAGTCATATCACCAAGATACTTCTAAGAATTTTGATGACGAGCTAAAAGTAAGATACAAGCTGAAACAGGCAAAGAACAATGTGGTTTTGTGAAAGACAAAGGTACAAGAAACTCAATCTTGATGTTAAGGATACTATCAGAACGAGCTATTCAAGTGTAAAAAGATTTGTTTGTTTTATCGACTACACAAAAGCATTTGATAAAGTGAAGCACAATAAGTTATTTGAAATATTACAGAAAACTCTAGATCTGGATTCGAAAGACCTCCACCTAATCAGAAATCTGTACTGGGAACAAACTGCCAATGTAAGAATAGATGGAGAAGTGAGTCAGTATACAAAAATCAAGAGAGGTGTTAGACAAGGGTATGTTTTCTCCCCTGATTTATTTAATGTGTACAGTGAAACAATATTACAAAAAATAAGAGACATCTTGGGGATCAATGTTGATGGTGAAAACATCAATAATTTCAGATATGCAGATGACACTGTGTTAGTTGCAAGTATGGAGGAAGAACTACAAAACTTAATTGATATAACTGTTGAAGAAAGTGCAAAAATGTGCTGTCTATCAATTGCAAAAAGACAATGTATGGTGATATCCAAAAAGGAGGAGAATCCTATCTGCAGGCTGAGAATAAACCAGGAAGGCATAAAGCAAGTACAGAATTTCTGCTACTTAGGAAGCTGGGTGGCATCAGGTGGCAGGTGCAACTTGGACATCAAAAGAAGAATAGGGATGGCAAAAGACACCTTTACGAGAATGAAGAGTATACTGACCAACACTAAACTAGGCATGACAACCTGCCTCAGAGTACTGAAATGTTACGTTTATCCAGTTATGTTATATGACTCAGAATGTTGGACAATATCTAGTAACAGGAGGAAACAACTTTTAGCAGCAGAGATGTGGTTTTTGAGGAGGATGCAAAGAATATCATGGATGAAACGAATATCTAATGAGGATGTGATGAACAGAGCAAACACAAAAAGAGAAATAATGTATGAGATCATGAAAAGGCAACATAACTTCATTGGACATGTGATTAGGAAAGAGGAATTGGAATGCACGATAATTATGGGAAAGATTGAAGGGAAGGAAGCAAGAGGAAGTCAAAGACAAATGATGATGGATACAGCAGCCAGAGAACTGGAAATGAATACCAATGAATTGAGCCACTTGACCCGAAACAGGAGTGTGTGGGCCATGGCAGTCAAAGCTCAAACTGGGCATGGCACCTGATGATGATGACATTTAGGTATTTGCATAACAAAGCAAGTTGGCCCATTCTGTGCATATGGAATGAGCTGCCAGAGGAAGTGGTTGAGGCAGGTATATTAGCAACATTGAAAAGGTACTTGGACAATTATATGGCTAGGAAAGGAGGGATGCAGGACAAACGTGGGCAAATGGGACTAGATGGATGGTTATTTTAATCATCATGGGCCAGTTGGCTCAAAGGGCCTGTTTCCATGCTGTGTGACTCTGACTCTGATTGTAACACTGGACCATCCTTAGGCGGAGTAACTCCCTCAACCTGCCTTTTGCAAACACATAACCTCCCACCTTTTCACTTGTAGTTTCCAAAAAATCCATTGGTAAAGTGTCTTGGACAAGGAAAAGAACTCTGCTATCTGTACACATCTTTCCTGCCTGTCCAATAGAATTGTACTCCATAATGCCACATTTTTATGAAGCAATGTCATATAAGATATAATTCTCTCCTTTCCTTAAAATATTAAATTCATCCTGTAAAACGGTTTCGTCTGAATTAACTTATTTCTGCGAGTTAGCAAGCTATGAAAATTGTACTCTTTTGCCTTTTGAAATTTGTAGTGAGATGTTTGTGGGGGAGAGTTCCTTACTGGCTGAAGGAGTGCCAACTGTAGGATTGTGCAAGACAGCTCTTTGGCCAGGAGAATCACTGGTCTTCTGAAAATGCCAGGGTATTTTAAATGGCAAATTCTATAACTGTGCTGTCAGTCGTTCTGTTAGGGACACACCTAGACGTTGTACCAATGCATTCTGAACACATTACAATTTATTCTGCCTACATAGTTTCAGATTTACTAACACAAGAGATTTTGCAGATGCTGGAAATCTTAAGCAACACATGCAAAATGCTGGAGGAACACAGCAATTGTATATTGCTGCTGATTTACTGATGTCATGTGTCTAAAGACTTCAATGCACCCTGTCATCTCAAGGATTGTATGGGTTTTAACTAATTGGCAATTGGAAAAGGATCAGAAGGGAGATGAGAAATGTGTTCAATATGTGAGTCATTGAGAACATATCACTTGAATGGCAGCAGAGGCTGGTTCAGTAATAACTTTAAAAAAACTCTATTGGGTTACTTATTTGAAAGAAATTTAAACGGAAGGAAATGTGGGAAAACTGGGGTAAATTGAAAAGCTTGTTCAAAGATTCTGATTATGTGATTGGTCAGGTAAGCTCAATGGCATGTGTCTGGTTGTGTTGTCTTTTGCACATACTAATTCAACAGCCTCTGGAGTCCTTGGGTCAGACTAGAAAAGAAGCTGAGAAATAAGATTCCATGCATTAGTAGTGGGCTTCTGAAATGTATCTTCTCAAGCTTGTGGATTTTGGAATAATCAGCAGTTCCAAGGCTATGAACCACAGATTTTTATTAAGTGACAATTGTGGAGCGTTGTCTAATGAAAATTGAAGTGAGACACCCAATCTAACTGTGATTGGGTGATAGAAGCTCACAGGGGCAGATTGTTTCAAAAGACCTACAGTATATCATGGTGTCAATGCTCTCTTTGTGGGATTGACCAGTTTTTCATACGGTCACAAAGGAGGGGATTGAGACGAACCTTCAGTCTCTAGTTAATCTCTAGACTACAGTGCATAGCAAGGTTTATCTCTTGAGTGTCTAAGATCTTTGTACCTATATTGAACAGAAAGTGGCACAAAAAAGGGAGGATATTTGTTATTTTTATAAAATATGTACTTTCTCAATTAGGTTTGGTTTTGATTTTCAGACAGACACCTTTAAAGGGCCTGACTTCCGGGGAGATGGACCCCTCTACAGACTTGTTCTCGCAGGGGATGCAGGTTCAGGGAAATCAAGCTTTCTGCTGCGGCTGTGCATGAACGAGTTCAAAGGACACATTCCTACCACACTGGGTGAGCTGACTGTTCTGCAACCTGGCCCTGTGCCTTTAATGGGTGCGGTACCATGGGTGCCTTTAGTCTATTTATTTGAAATAATTTGATATAACATTTCATGACCTGGCGCTATCTCTAAAGCATTCTTCAATAGATGAATTGCTTTGACAGTATAGGAAATAAAGCAGTTTTACCCAGCAAGATCTCAATTCTCCATGAATGAGACTGTATTGTTTTGGTGAAGTTTACTAAGAGCAAAATGGTGCAGAATAATGGAGGAAACTGTTCTTGGGATGCTGCATGAGATGTTGACCTAAGAAGGGAGAGGAGGTTACTGGTTAACATTTAATTTGAAGGGTGGCATCTCCAACAGTGTGGTCTTCCCTTTGTAGAGCACCAGCTAATTTTTTGCGTGCAAGTCTCTGAATTACGGGAGCTGAATTCCCAACCTGGCCGCAAAATCGGGTGGCACGGTAGCATAGTTGTTATCACAGTGCTTTACAGTACAGGCAGCCTGGGTTCGATTCCTGACGATGCCTGGAATTGGCACATTCTCCACGCGACTTCCGGGGTGGCTTTCCTCCGCGTGCTCTGGTTTCCTCCCACAGTTCAAAGGTGTACCATTGGTAGGTTAGTTGGTCATTGTAAGTTGTTCCCTGATCAGGATAGGAGTCAATTGAGGATTGCTGGGCGGCTTAACCCCAAAGAGCCGGATGTGCCTACTCCACACTGTAACTCAATTTAAAAAAAAGATGAGATACCATTGAGAAATAAGGTCAATCTTCTTTACCTTGCTCTTCCACCCTCGCCTGGCCTCCACAGTAACAAGTCTACACAACCATAGTATACTGTCCTAATGAGTCCAGAAACTAGCCTGGCACTCTGTAATCATCAAGGGTGCAGGAGAAACTCTTGTAATAACATTGAACAACTTTGGGACCAGTTTTGCTATTGATAAAAAAGAGTTTGGACTGTTTTGATTTCTCATTCAGCGGGGGAGGTGCATTTGAATCTAACAGGGGCAATGTGAGAAGTTAAATTTACTTTTCAAATGGTAAAAGTTCTGATCCTAGTGGAGCGTGTGATTTCAATGTAATTTATTTGTTTCTAGGAGTTGATTTCCAAATGAAGAAGCTATTGGTTGATGGTGAAAGTGCCACATTACAGATCTGGGACACAGCAGGACAGGAGAGGTAATGAAGACTGAAACTAGGAAATATTTCTTTCTCTGAGTTTAAGACCATAAGACATAGGAGCAGAATTAGATCATTCAACCCATCAAGTTTGCTCCGCCATTCTATCATGTCTGATTTATTATCCCTCTCAACCCGATTAATCAAGAACTTATCAACCTCTGCCTTTAATATACCTAATGACTTGAACTGCACAGATGCCTGTGGCAATGAATTCCATAGATTCACCACACTCTGGCTAAAGAAGTGTTGTCATCTGTTCTAAGTGGAATCTTTCTGTTCTGAGGCTTTGCTCTCTGGTCCTAGACTCCCCCGCTATAGGAAACATCATCCCCATATCCACTCTATCTAGGCTTTTCAATACTTTAGGTTTCAATAAGATCCTCCCTTATTATTCTAAATTCCAGCGAGTACAGACAAAGAGGCACCAAACGCTCCCCATAAGTTAACCTTTTCATTCCTGGGATCATCCTTGTGAACCTCCTCTGGACTCTCTCCAATACCAGCGCATCTTCTCTTAGATAAGGGGTCCAAGTACTCACAATACTCCAAGTGGGGTCTAACCAATGTTTTATAAAGTCTCAGCATTACATCCTTGCTTTTGAATTGTAGTCCTCTTAAAGTGATGCTAACATTGAATTTGCCTTCCTTACCACCAACTCAACCTACAAGTTAACCCTTAGGGAATCCTGCACAAGGGCTCTCATGGCTCCTTGCAACTCAGATTTTTTTGAATTTAATTCCCATTTAGAAAATAGTCTTATAGCTTTATTCCTTCTACCAACATGCTTGACCATGAATTTCCCCACACTATGTTGCATCTGCCACTTCTTTACCCATTCTCCCAATCTGTCCAAGTCCTCCTAAAATGTCAACACAACCTGACCCTCCACCTAACTTCATATCATCTGCAAAAGGCATCGATTTCTTCATCCAAATCATTGACATTCAGCATGAAAAGAGCGGTCCCAACACAGACCCCTGCGGTACACCACTAGTCATTGACAGCCGATCAGAAAAAGACCCTTCTTTGCCTCCTGCCATTCGGCCAATTTTCTATCCATGTTAGTATTTTTCCTGTATTATCATGGACTCTTGTCTTGTTAAGCACAAAGTGTGTCACTTTGTCAAAGACCTTCTGAAAATCCAAGAAAACAACATCCACTGACTCTCTGTCTATCCTGCCTGCTATCTCCTCAAGGAATTTCAACAGATTTGTCAGGCACGATTTCGCCGTAAGGAAATCATGCTGACTTTGGCCTATATTATCGTGTGCCTCCAAGTGCCCCAAAACCTCAGCTGCTGTTTTTCCACCAGCCCAATCAAATCGGGAGGGGAGAGAGGAGGCAACTCACAGGTCCGTGAGAGAGAATTTAAAAAGGAGCGTTTGCCAACCTTTGGCATTTCCCAGTGGCCCAATCAAATAACAATTCATTAGCAAGGTGATTTAAAAAAAAAAAATGGCAGGGACAAGTGGAGCAGCCATTGTTGGAATGCAGTAGTGTTAGAATAGGGAGGCTTTGGTTCATCGGGCTTGGGTGAAGCACATAGCTGGTAAGTATCTTCTTCTTCATTCTTTGTCTGTTGGTACGTAGTTAGAGCATGAGGATGGCTCTAGGGTCTGTGTTGTGTTCTTTGTGTGAGATCTGGGAGTCCTCCAGCCTCCCGGATGACCACATCTGCACCAGATGCACCGAGCTGCAGCTCCTTAGAGAATGTGTTCAGGAACTAAGCTGACCTTACTCATATGGGAAACTGAGGACATAAAACATAGGAACTACAGGGAGGTAGCTACCCCTAAGTTGCAGGAGGCAGGCACCTGGGTGACTTTCAGAAAAGGTAAAAGAAATGGGCAGCTAGTACAGAGTACCTCTGTGGCCGTTCCCCTCAATAATAAGTATACAGTTTTGGATGCTATTTGACAGGGGTGGGGGGGGGGGAGCTTCCTTTTCTCTGGCACTGAGTCTGGCTGTGTAGCTCAGTGGGAAGTGGTGGTGGCGGGGAGAAGAAGTATGTGATAGTGATAGGGTATTCCATAGTTAGATAATCTGGATATAGACGTGATTAGAGACACCCAGATGGTGTGTTGCCTCACAGGTACCAGAATCAGGGGTGACTTGGGTTGGGTCCACAGATTGTAGTTGGGAATTTAACATCAAAGGATACACATTGTATCGGAAAGCTAGACAGAGGGGGTGGCGTGGCACTGATGGCAAAAAATGAAATCAAATCCTTGGAAAGAGGTGCATAGATCTAGAAGATGTAGAATCTTTGTGAGTAGAATTAAGAAACTGCAAGAGTAAAAAGAGCCTGATGGGAGTTATGTACGTGCCTCCAAACAGAAGCCAGGATGTGGTTTACAAATTACAGCAGGAGATAGAAAATGCAGGTCAAATGGGCAATATTATGATAGTCCCGGGGGATTTCAATATACAGGTAGATGGAGGGAGAATCAGATTGGTGCTGATTTTGGATCCCAAGAGAGAGGGTTTGTTGAATGCCTATGAGATGGCTTTTTAGAACACCTAGTCGTTGAGCCCACTAGGGGATCAGCTATTCAGGATTGGGTGTTATGTAATGAACTGGATTTGACTAGTGAGCTTAAGGTAAGGGAGAATCTAAAGTCAAATCTATCATTATTACAGTGGAGTAAAGGGAGTTACAGAAGCATGAAAAAGGAGCTGGCCAAAGTTGATTGGAAGAGAACACTAGAAGCGATGACAGCAGAGTTTCTGTAACTTGGAGTTTCTGGGAGCAATTTGGAAAGGTGCAGGATAGATACATTTCGAAGAAGTATTCTAATGGCAGGATGACACAACCGTGAGTCAAAGCCAACATAAAAACAAAAGAGAGAGCATAAAATAGAACAAAAATTAGTGGGAAGGTAGGGGATTGGGAAGCTTTTAAAAACCATCAGAAGGCAACTGATAAAGCCATGGGGGAGGAGGAAGATGAATTATGAAGGTGACCTAGCCAATAATATCAAAGAAATACTGAAAGTTTTATCAGATATATAAAGAGTCAGAGAGGTGAGAGTAGACATTGGACCACTGGAAAATGATGCTGGGGAGTTAGTAATGGGGGACATGGAAATGGCAGACAAATTGATTAAGTATTTTGCATCAGTCTTCACCGTGGAAGACACTAGCAATGTGCTGGGGGTTTGAGAGTGTCAAGGGCAGAGGTGTGCAGTGACTATTACTAGGGAGAAGTTGCTTGGGAGCCTGAGAGGTCTGAAGGTAGATAAGTCACCTGGATCAGATGGATCGCCTCTGATCTGGGCCGGCATTTACGGGCTGGACGGCACCTAATTAATTAGCTTGTTTATTTTGGCTTTTTTCTTAAAGATGTGCTGGGTGCATTCCTACCACTGCTGTACCGCTGCATTCTTTGCGGCAATGTATCGGTCCGCGGCCCAGAGGTTGGGGACCACTGGATTACAGTGTATGGTCATTCACTTTGGAGGAAGGAATAAAACCATAGACTATTTTCTAAATGGAGAGAAAGTTCAAGAATCCAAGGTCCAAAGGTACTTGGGAGTCCTCATGCAGGATTCCCAAAATTTAACTTGCATGGCGAATCGGTGGTATAGAAGGCAAATACAATGTTAGCATTCTTTTGAAGCGAACTAGAATATAAGGGCAAGAATATAATGCTGAAGCTTTATAAGACGTTGGTCAGACTGCACCTGGAGTACTGTGAGCAGTTTTGGGCCACTTATCTAAGAAAAACTGTGCTGCATTGGAGAGGGTTTAGAGGAGGTTCATGAGAATGATTCTGGGAACGAAAGGGTTAATGTGTGAGGAGCATTTGATGGCTCTGGGCCTGTACTCGCTGGAATTTAGAAAAATGAGGGAGATCTCACTGAAGGCTGTTGAAAGGCCTGGATAGAGTGGATGTGGAGAGGATATTCCTGTGGTGGGTGAGTTTAGTACTGGGGGAACAACTTCTCAATAGAGGGTCGTCCATTTCGAATAGAGATGAGGAGAAATTTCTTTGGCCAAAGGTTGGTGAATCTGTGGAATCTGTTGCTACAGGTGGCTGTGGAGGCCAGGTCATTATTTGTATTTAAGGGGGAAGTTGATAGATTCTTAGTAGGTCAGGGCATGAAAGATTATGGGGAGAGGGCAGAAGAATTGGGTTGAGAGGGAAATGGCGGAGCAGACTCGACAGGCCGAATGGCCTAATTCTGCACCTACGTCTTATGACCTTAATAATAGAGAACAGATCTTTCCAATCACAAGTCAAGCTAACTGGCCTATAGTTTCCTTTCTCCTGCCTCCTTCCTTTCTTGAAGAGTGGCATGAAGTTTGCAGTTTTCCATTCTTCTGGAAGCATTCCATAATCTACTGGTTCTTGAAAGATCATTACTAATACCTTCACAATCTCTTCAGCTACCTCTTTCAGAACTCTGGGGTGTAGTCCATCTGGTCCAGGTGACTTATCTACCTTCTGTTATTTCAGCTTCCCAAGCACTTTCTCCTTAGTTATAGCAATGGCACTCATTTCTGCCTCTGACACTCTCGCATGTCTTTCATTCTGCTAGTGTCATCCAGGGTGAAGACTGACGCAAAATACTTCATCTGCCATTCCTTTGTCCCCCGTTACTACCTTTCCAGCATCATTTTCCAGTGGTACGATATCCATTCTCGTCTCTCTTTTGTTAGGTGGCTCTCAATTGGTCAAGTCAACTATGAATGTTGTGTCCTGGCTATCTACGTTTTGGGTCCAGCACTGTCTGTGGCTGATGAGACCAATATGAGCGTGACAGACTCTGTTGCAAAGGTTGCATCTACAAGTGGTTTCAGCTCTGCTGCAGATGCAGTATTTCTTTCTATGGGCCCATTTATCTTCTGCAGCGTTCAGGAAATCTTCGTCACCTGACTTAAGTTGTTGTTTCAGGCTGTTCTCCATTTGGTGCAGTCAGCTGCAGGTTTCTTCCACGACTCAATGTTGAAGTCCAGTGCTTTCATGTCCTGCAATTCAGACGACACAGTCTCAGAATATAGGGGCGTCCTTTTAGAACGGAGATGAAGAGGAATTTCTTCAGCCAGAGAGTGGCGAATCCGTGGAATTCGTTGCCACAGGCAGCTGTGAAGGCCAAGTCTTTATGTATATTTAAGGCAGAAGGTGATAGATTCTTGATTGGTCAGGGCATGAAGGGATATGGAGAAAGGCAAGAGAATGGGGCTGAAAGGAAAAATGAATCAGTCATGATGAAATGATGGAGCAGACTTGATGGGCCAAATGGCCTAATTCTACTCCTATATCTTATGGTCTTATTGCCTTAAAACAATAAGTGCTAACAAGTCTGTGGTGCGCTTCTAATTGCCAGCCCCAAGTTGTCCTTTATTTTTGCAAAGAAATTTGTCTTCCTTAGAAATTGTACTTTAGAAATAAATAACAAGCTTTACAGTGTGGAATAGTTTGCCATGGATATAATTTGAGATCCAATTGCATATGTTTTGAGAAGCATATTTTAAAGCCAGTCTTATTAAATTATTAGTATGTCATAGGATATAAAATGTTCTGTGAAACAGCCCAATTTGACAGCATCTTAAAGTACTTTTTTTGAAAAACCAAGTTGTTTTAAGATGTGTTTCATAGCATATTTAGAGTAGCAATTTGATGCAGTTTGAATAAGGTAGCTCATTTGCATTACTCTTGATAATTTAAAAAATGCTAAAGGTTTTAAATGTACTTACTAGTGTCCAGATATCTAACAATAGCCCCATTTAGATGCAGTTCATGGAAACTACATTGGTTTCTCATTTGACCTGAGGCCCCACCTATTATGTGAATATTTCGTTTTGCATTGCCATGTCTTTTTAAACTAATGCGAGGTCAGATCACATCAATGTAGTTTTTACTTGATATTTCTCAAATCTCTCTGGTTGATTTAATCTTCCGGTACTGAGGTTGAAATCTGGCACTAATTTTATAAAAGAATTCCACTACAAATGTTTGTCAGTGATGTATACTCTTCTCTCTCCCCACCCCAAGGTTTCGTAGTATTGCAAAGTCTTACTTCCGAAAAGCTCATGGCGTGTTGTTGCTATACGACGTGACCTCGGAGACTAGTTTCTTGAATGTCCGCGAATGGATTGACGAAATTAAGGTATAATTTAAACTGCTCAGCCTCGCACCTCATTCTGTTCCTAATATCTTTGCATTTTGACCATGCCGGTTTTTTTGAAACCCATCTACTCTTGTGAAGACATGTATTATGTGAAGAATACTATAGCTTGTCCTGTCCAGCTCAGCTCTCCATTAACACCTTCCTTGGCTGAGCTGATGATCCAATGCCCCCTCTGTAGGGAGTTCAAGATTAAATGCTCATTAATGACAGAGTTTTTGTGCAACCCCCAAGGTTTTGCAGTATTGCAAACTCTTGATTCAGGATTGGCAATGTACACATCCAGGTCCAAGTTCAGGAATGTTCCCTTAATCTGGCATGCTTGTGACCTTGGTGCCACTATGGCAGTTTCCTCAACAGGCTCAGTTTCCTCACTGAATTCAGCTTTTTATATAAAAAAATACACAGCTGGATCATAAATTTTCCAGTAAACCTGGTGTGTTTCAAGGGATCTTGGGCAATGGAATCTCATTGAGTTTCAAGGGAGCATTGTAAACAGCTAAATTACGCCAGCATTTGGGATTTCTGAAGGATAGTAGATTATCAGTTTTACTTTACATGATCTTATATTTGAATTATATTGGTGGTGATCTATCTAGGTTTGCTGGCTTGCTCTCTGACTCCTGCTGTTATATTAGGGAGATTTATCTTCCCTCCTATAATGTCTTCTCTTGGCCTTTTGTCATCAGTTGCTGCTAATAAGACTGTTTCACAATGTCCTTTAGCTAAAATATTTTGAGTGGATGTGCAATAAATGTTGGCCTAGTTGAAGAAACTCAGATCCCTCAAAATGAATGAATTGAAAGAATTTCTCTTGTCTTGCTTTGCTTGCATAGTTCTGGCTAATAAATACATTTGAGGTTATGGAGTGGGATATCAATAAATAACTTCTTACTTTATTCCCCTTTAAGAACAAAGAAACCATGTGTAGCACTAATCAGAGTGAAAGAACTTGCAGTGTCCACAGTGTCTTTCAGAGCTTCAGTATGTCTCTAAGACATGGGAGCATAATTAGGCCTTTCAGCCCATTGCCTGCTTTACTGTCTATCCTGGACTATTTTGGAAATAATTTTGAAGGAAAGTAGGTTTACATTTGCCATGCAGTCAAGTTTATGAATATTGGTCCTGAACAATAGCAAAATGAGCAGTTTTCAGTAATGTTGATTGAGTGTTGGCGAGGCACCGAGAATGCTGCTCTACAAATAGTCTGAGGCACTTTGTCTTCGCCAATAGGCAGATCTGGTTTGGCGTCATGCTAAATCCCCTGGTGCCTCTCCTCCTTCCCTTTAGTGATCTGTATCATGGGCAAGGAACCTCTGCAGCGCCAGATTACATTTTTTTTGCATTAACCTGGTGTGGCTCTTGAATTAGCAGACTTTTGACTCTCAGGCCTCTTGCTGCTGATCCAAGGTCAATGCTAAATAAACATATTAATTTTATTGTTTGTGGTACCTGTCCCACGCAGATTGGCTGTCAGGTTGGTTGATATAACAAACCTACTTGGGTGCAAAATGTCCTGATGATTTAAAAGGTGCTTCATAAAATTAAAAGCAAGATGCTGGAAATGATCAATAGTTAAGGCGGGGTAGGTAATATTCTCCCCACCCACCACTGTTCTCCCAACCAACAACACCGTAGATGTGCACCAACTGCTGAGTATTTTCAGCTTTTATTTCAGATCCAGTTTTTGTACATTGACAGCAGGAGGCTCGCTGTGGAGCACTTGCCCGTTACCTAGGGTCTGGCTGCTTACTTGAATATGTCACCAGCACAAGCCTTATGCCAAAATGAAGAAAGGAAAACAGGAAATATTCAGCTGGTCAGGCATCAATGAGGGAGGGAAATGGTTATTCCTTAATGGAAATGATGTAGCTTATCATGAAATATAAGTACCTAAAATATTAACTGTTTCTCTGACTACAGCTGATGCTCGATCTGCTTAGTATTTCCAGCATCTGCAATTTTTTTGTTTCAAAATGGTTAGAAATCTGTTTTATTTAAAATTGATTAGATTTTATCAGTATGAGAGGAAATTTCCATGAGGAGTTTTATATTGACAGTAACGCTGTTTGGCAATAAAGCCAAATAACTACCATGTTGATATTTGTTCGTAAGATGGGTAAGCTGATGGCTCACAGAATTTAATCCTGAGAAGTATACAGTCCTGCACTTTGTGAGGATTGAAACATTGAAGTGTCAGTCCAAGGATTGCTGAAGATGACAGCTTGGGTAGATAACGGTGATGAAGGCATCATATTGAATACTTGCCTTTGTTAGTCAGGGCACTGGGAGGTGAAAGTAAAACTGTTTAAGCATTGGTGAGGCTGAAGCTGGAGTAGAAATCTGGTTGTCCCATCAGAGGAAGGATGTGACTGTTCTGGAGTGAGTGCAGTGGAAGATTTGCTGGAATGTCATTTGGAATGCAGTGCTACTGTTATGAAAAGAGAATGGATAGAGTGGGGTTTTTTTGTCCTTGGAGTGGAAGAGGATGAGGGAGAAGTCAGCAATGGAAAAATCATGATGGGCATAGGGTACGCAGCAGAAGAATCTAGGAACAAGATACGGTAAGGGCAACATGGTAGTGTAGTAGTTAATGTAACACCATTAGAGCACCAGTAACCTGGGTTCAGTTCCTGACACTGCCTGTAAGGAGCTTGAACATTTTCCCCCGAGATCGTGTGAATTTCTTCCAGGTGCTCTGGTTTCCTCCCACATACCTACGTTTTTCCTATCATATGGGTCGGTAGGTTAACTGGCCACATGGTGTAACTAAGCAGCACAGACTTGATGGGCTGAAGGAACTGTTAACATGCTGTACCTCTAAGTAAGAAGCCATAGCTTTGAAGCAGGCAGTGAGAGATTTGAGGGGACATCTGAAGAAGAACACTTATTTGGAGTAATTGCATTCTGGAAACCCTGCCTGAATGGGTAGAGGAGTTAGGTACCATTCAAGTAGTAGTTAGGTGAGTACAGTACTTGAACTGTAAAGGCTGTGAACCAAGTGCTGGTGCATGGGATTAGTATGGACAATATTTGATGGACAGAATGAACATAGAGACACAGTGCAGAAACAGCCCTTCAGCCCATCTAGTTTGTGTCAATCTGCTTTCCTGCCTAGTCCTGTCTACCTGCACCTAGACCATCGTCTTCCAAACCTCCCCTCTCCATGTGCCTGTCCACATCTCTCTCAAAATGCTGCAATTGAACCAGCATCCAACACTTCCCGCTGGCAGATTGTTCCACACTCACGCCACCCTCCGAGTGAACTTCCCTCCCCAGATCCCCTTAACTACTTCACCTTTCACCTGAACATATGATCCCTAGTTCTAGTCTCACACAACCTCAGTGGAAAAAGCCTGCTTGTATTCATCAAATTTTATACCTCTAAAGATGGTGGGCGTATTGTGTAATTCTGACACTAATTGTATGAAATATATAGAAGACGCTTTGAAATTAAATGCACATTATGAAATTTGAGAAGTTCTAATTACTTCTTACAGTTAGACTAGATCAGTGCAAGCCTCAATACTTTTAATGAAGCACCTTGTGGAATCAGGAGCTCTTTATTCAGCTTGCATGTATGCAAGTTTTCTTGTTTTATGTTGTTCTACCTCCTGTAAGCTTTCTCTTGTCAATGCTGGTGAAGAACTTCTTTCTCTATTGATTTTCCAGTAAATCTGCAATGAATAGACGTTTAATGCCAATCACCAACATGTATGTAATTTGTATATCAATGTACATTATTGCTAAAACACCCTACGGTATAATAATGAATAATATACTTTTCAGAATTCTACTGATGACCCGATACCAATCATCCTAATTGGTAATAAAATAGATCTAAGAAAGGAAATGCCTCAAGCACAGTGTAACGCTGTATTGACTGCCCACGGAGAGAAGCTAGCTATGGTATGAATTTCTTTTCTACACTTCATTAATGCACTCAATTTCTCATTGTTTCCATAACTATGTAGAGTTAAATGTCACCATTTCTCATTAATACAGATTAGCAAACACTACAGATAAACACTATTCCTAAGAGAAGTTACCATCATAGAGTTGATATATTTTATAGTTTTTGTGCTTTCACAATGAATGATTATTCTTGTTTCACAATTGCTTGAGTTAATTAATTAGATGTACTGATTCAGATCAGCCTTTATATAGATCATTGTAAATCATGTGCTTTGCTTTTCTCTATAGACGTATGGTGCTTTGTTTTGTGAAACAAGTGCAAAGGATGGGACCAATGTGGTGGAAGCAGTTCTGCATTTGGCCAGGTAAGGTTTCTGCTAACTATACACACATCTGCAGTGTATAAACAGCAGTACTTACTGTAACTGCTGTAAATATGTGCACAGTGAATCACGTTTCTTTTGAAAACTTTGTACTGTATTAGTATCCTAACAATGGCACAAGACTCCCCAGAACACATATGCATACATTGACTTTCAGAGATGGAGTCAACATTAATTGGTTAACTGTGTTATAACAATGCTTAAACTGGTGAGGGATGAGAGGAATGCTGATCTGAGTATTAAGAGAGTTTATTGATCCTCAGTGCTGTAATGATCTGGGCACTGGGATCATATCGAGCTATGCTTTCCCAGAAGTAACTGAATTAGCCCGAAAGTATTGAATCACTGGTAAAATGTTAATATTGGTACTTTGGCTAAGAAGCAATAATGATTCTTTGTTACAGTTTTGCAATATTCCCATTCCCTAAATGCTATATGTGGATATATATATAGAAGAAATTGGAGTCAGAAGTGGCTCCCAATTTGCTGAAAAAATATTTTACACAGCTCCTTCATGAGACACAGATAGCTTTGTTGTGAGGCAAGACTGGAGACTTTTGCCAATAAAAGTAGTACAGATTTATACATTCTTCCAAGTGATAGTAATACAAATTTCAATCCAGATCTCAATGCCAAACTAATATGGTTTGGGTGAAGTATCTGCCTCAGTCCTACCGGAATTTCTAATTGCACAGTTTCGCAGATGAAGTGCCAGTCCACCACAGCAGGCACTATCACACTGCAATCTGACTGTCTCCATTGATATATCTGCACAATGTGTTACATAATTTTTTTCTCCCTCTGCAGAGAGGCCAAAAAGATGGCAAGCATCAAGAAAAGTGAACCACTGATGAAACTACTGCCAGCAGATGGAAAAAAATCAAACAATTGCTGTAAAACTTAGGTGTACATGTAGAAGTGGATTGCAGTCTTTCACTGACCTATCTTGGGTTACCTTTGGGATTTGTGATGAGTGTTCACAAAATATTATCACCTTTTTTAAAATCCTTTACTCTCATTTGAGAGCATCTCTATCTGCCAATATATTGGCCGTAACAATGTATATTTTTGAGGGTACACAGATATAGGTATTTAAGCAGAGGCACACTTATTTTCTATTTTGTGATGGTATTGTATCAATATAAAACTTGACACTTTAAACAGATGTAAAAAGTAAAATATATGTTTTGTAAAATGAAGGAATGTTTGCAATGGCAAGGTCTGTTCAAAATATTGATTAGAATCTGAAATAAAACTGATGGTAATAAATCTAAATTTAATATTGAAATCACCTTGTAAACTGTTTTAATCTCCAGCTTCACTTCCAGCAGCAGGGGAATGAAATGGATTTTGGAGTCTCCTTGGTGCTGGTGCTCAATGTGCTTTGTGAACCATAATTTTTAAGCATCACTTCCAAGAAATCAGTAACTCCCAGCCAAGTATTCCCTTTGAACTGTAACATTGTGCTGAACATTCAGCTCAGTTTTTACCAGTACCCCAATGACTTTAACTGTAATGTCATTCTTCTCTGCCCCATATCTTCCAACAAGACGTTAACAAAAGTTTGTATGTAGGATAAGGCTCCTGATGCTTCTTGTTTGATCTTATTGACTGCAAGTTACATGTATGGGTTCTCTAAGCCTCTAACCATAACGAAGCACAAGAGCTTTTTGGTAACAGACAGCTGACTTAGCTGATCTGGCACAGAGAGTTAATTGATGGATTTTGATTGAAAAACAACGTGGAATAGGCCCCTTCGAGTGGGTAATTTTACATATTTGTGATGCCTCAGCAACTCAAATAACCAAAGCCTGCATGTAGGAAGCACAGAATATTTGAGCACAAGAGCCAGGCAATTGAATATTACTACTGTGGTAATGACAACATCCCTTATGAACTAGAGAATCTTAGCCACCTACCCTTGATATTCAAATGTTATCATTGCTGAGTTCCCCCATTAGTAAAGGCCTGGGGGGGTCACAACAGATCATAATCTGATCAGCTGCAAATACCAGAGCTATAGAAGCAAGCCAGAGACTGGGTAACTGGCAATGAGTAACGTCACCCAAAGGCTACTTTGACACACAACCCAGTCTACTGACCTCTCACCAAAACAAAGGGCAGCAGGCATATTGGAACACCACCTTCTACAGGATGCCCTCGAAGTCAGACACCATACTGATTTGGAATAATATTCCCATTTCTTCTTCATCTCTAGGTCTAAACATAAACACCATATCCAACAGCACTTTAGGACACGAAGAATTCAGGGAGGTAATTTTATTGCTACCATATGATAAATGGACAATAAATGATCACCAACACCCATGTCAGGAAATATGAAGGAAAATAGGCTGATTTGGTTCCACCTACTGGCACAAAAGGGTCACTGCACCTAGTATGTTCAGGAGCTTTACGAACAAAGCATGTAGACTTAGGAATAGGAAGAACCCAGGTGAATCTTTGATATTAGATGCAAAGGAAATGCAACCTATCAGCTAATAAAAGGAAGCTGGATAATTATTACAAGGACTAAAGCAAATCCTCTGAATATAGAAAATAGTTAGCTATAGTGAAATGTTTACTTTTTTCCATTTTATTCAAGTACACCAGAGATAAAGAAACAGAAGGTCACAATAATGGGCTAAGGTTAACAGGCTCCAACTAAGTGGAAGGATTTGTTTCTGTATTATACATCTTGTGTGACTGTGAGGAATCATTTTGTTCAGACCAAATAGATTAAGGAAATCAAAATAACCACATAGTGTTACTTGAATAGATAAATCACCCTAAAATATTGGGCAGCATACATTCAAAAAGATGGACAGAAAATAAGTAATAAGTTTCTGGAGACTTGATACAGGATTCAATATGAAAATTCTTCTAACAGTTAATTTATTGAACTGGACCCAGCAGGGATTAGCTTAGTGCTAGGTCATAACCATTTTTGAATACATAATATTAAGCCAATACAAGACTAATACAAATCAAATTCAAATGAGAGAATTAGTATTAATAATGCCATCTTAATAGTAAAATTGAGATTTATCTATTTAAGAGTGAGGAGGATATGAAATATGTTGATTATACATTGGGTTGAGTATATGTGATTCTTTGCAATCGGAGGGAGGAAGGGAGGACAGGAAGGAGGGAGGAAGGATGGGAGGAAGATGGAAGATTGAAGAGATCAGAATGAGGTTCATCATCACTGTCCTAAAATTTGTTGTGGCAGCAATACAATGCAAAGACAAAATTACTATAAATTACAAAATGAATAAGTAGTGCAAGAACAAGGAATGATGAGGTAGCATTCATGGACTGTTTGGAAATCTGACTGAGGAAGAAGCTGTTTCTGAATTAGAGTCTTCAGGCTCTTGTATCTTCTTCACAAAGGTAGTAATGAGAAGTGGGCATGTCCCAGATGGGGAGGGTGCTTTGTGATGGATGCCACCTTCTTGAACCACTGCCTCCAAGATGTCCTTAATGGTGGGGTGGGAGCTTGGAGGCCCATGAATGAGCTAGCTGAGTACACAACCTTCTGCAGCCCCTTGTAATCCTGTGCAATGGAACCTCCATACCAGGTTGCGGTGCAACCACTGTACATATGGACATTTACAGGAGTCTTTGGTGACATCTCAAATCTCATCAAACGCCTTATGAAGTAGGCATTTCATGCCTCTTTCATGATTGCATCAACGTATTGGTTGAGAGCCTTCAGTGCTGGTCCAGCCATGTTAATGCTACAACCAAGAGAGCCACTAATGCTCTGCCTTCCTCAGAAGGGTGCAGAAATTCAGCAATTCCCAATTTTTACAGATTTACTTCGAAAGCATTATATCCAGATGCTTCACAGCTTGGTACGTCAGCTGCTTTGCCCAAGATCACACAAATTCTAATGAGATATGAAGCAATCCAGTCCAGCATGTGGAAACTTACCTCCCCTCTGTTGAGTAGCCAACATTGGATCCCTCCCATGCTGATCATTTTCTCTTCTCCCCTCTCCCACCGGGTAGAAGATGTACTGTAAAAACCCAAGGCCTACCAACAGACTCAAGGACAGCTTCAATCCCACTGTTAGCAGGGTCTTGAACAGTCCTCTCTTACATTTAAAGAACAATTATATTTTAAGTATTGCTGCTCTTGCACTTTGTCTTCAACATGCTCTGTACTTTAAAAAAAAATGTCCTCAGTGTAATTACACAGAACACAATCCACCTTGATGGCTTTAAAAATCAAAAGCTTTTCACTGTATCACAGTACATGTGACAATAGTAAACCAATACATGAAAACTGACAAAAGTTGAACTATTAAGAATTTTTTTTTTAACATAAAGGGAATCACAGAATTCAAGTCTTCGGCATCTAAAGGCAGGTAGGTGGAACTGTAGAAAACAGGATGAGTACCCCGAGATATGAGAGTCTGCTATGGGGCCAACAGAGAACAGGAATGAACAAGACAATTTTAAAGCAAGTATGAAAACTTTAAAATAAAATAGTCGCTAAATTGTGGTCCAGTTTGGTCAGCAAGCATACAAGTACAGGTTGAAAGACACTTGGGCAGTGAAGCTGAATGATCGCATGTTTACAGAATGAACAAGAGTGCAGTAGAATAACTGAATCTAGAGGTAACTAAAATGTGACAGGATTTTACCAACAAATGAACAGAAGTTACATTACAGGAATGGACATTGATGGTCTCTGTTGCACAGATAATACCTGAAACTCAACTCACAATCAATGCGATGCTAAGTCTGTGAATTGCCATGATTAGCTTGCAATGAGACAGGTGTAAAATTTTTGAATATCCAAAACCACACAGTGACAGAAAGGTAATTAATAAAATTGCAAATATCAATAATTGATTGACTAAATACAGGAGGTGATCCCCAGTTGTGCTGTTTTGGTAGTCCCTTACATCCATTCCCCTCTCAGACAGGTGTACGTTTTGGGTACTGTTGAGGGACTGGACTTTCAGAGAGCAATTACAGTAATTGACCTCAGATGCACAGCAGGAGGAGGATAAGTAAAGAGAGCAGTAGTGGTGGCAGATTCATAGCTAAGGGTATAGAAAGGTACTTCTGCAACTGAGAGCAAGACTCAGAATGGCATTTTGTCTCCGTGGAACCAGGACCACAGATGTCTTAAATTAAGTACAGAACACTCAGAAAGGAGCAGAGCAGCCAGAGGCCAAAGCACGTGTTGTACTCAGAACACAAGTAGAAAGAGGGACAAGGTCCTGCAAAGTGAGTTTGGGGACTTAAGCAGAAAGTTAAAAAAGCAGGACTTCTCAGGTATAATCTCAGGCTTACACCCTATGCTAAAGAGGTGAGAAAATGGATAGACAAACATATAATAAGAGGTAATGCACAGGGACTTTAAATACCTAGATCATTGGCATCACTTTTAGACTAAATAAAACCTGCCTAATGATCTAAATTGGAGACCAATTGTTGTTAGGAAGTTGCTACCCATTACTCAAGGTGGTAAAAACAACTTTGGCAGAGTGGGAAACATGGTAGCAGTGCAGCAAATGGGGAGAAAAATGCGAGAGGATAAATCAAGCAAGTCCTGTGGGCAAAGCAGAGCAAATCAGGTCAGGGAGCATGGGAGGGATGACAGGCTCAACGGCACTTAATTTATGCAAAGAGCCTCATAGGTAAATGAGATGTGCTTAGATCATGGATTGGTATTCGGAAGTTTGATGTTGTTGCATTCACAGAAACATGGCTGAGGGAAGGGTAGTTTTAGTAGCTTAATGTTCTGGGATATACAAATTTCAGACATGACAAAGGGGAATATAAAAATGAGGTGTGTTGTACTACTGATCAAGGAGAACATAACAAAACTTAGGATAACATGGAGGGTTGCCCAAAGAGGCCACACAAGTAGAAATTTGGAATAAGACATGGGCAATTATTTTGCTGGAATTATACTCTGGACCTCCCAACAGTCAGCAGGAATTAGAGGAACAGATATGTGAGCAGAATGCAGAAAGAGGCAAAAAATTCTGGTTATTATATCCAGGGATTTTAACTTTCTCAGATTCACAGGAATTATCCTGGTGCAAAGGCTTTGATACAGCAGAATTTGTTCAGTGCATCCAAGGAGGATTTGAGACAAAAGAGAGTCCTACTTGGAGACAGGACTCAATTCTAATTTAGAACATTAAATAGGATATGGAAGTGTCAGTGGGGTGGGGGAAGAAACACTGGAACTAACCATAATTCTGAAACTTTCTAGATTGTTATGTCAGGAGACAAGATGAATTGCGAGAAAACTTATTTCAATAGCTTGAGGGGACCTGGTGAAAGGAGAACGGAAGCAAATGTGTGTAGATAAAACTACAGCTGAACAGAGGACCCGGACAAAATATTCTGGTTGTAATGAAAGACAGTGATGGCAAGATTAAAAAACATGTGGCACATACAAACAAGTGGGATCAAGGGAGTTTCTTGAAGAATGTCAGAATCAGATTTATTATCACCGGCATGTGATGTGAAATTTGTTAACTTAGCAGCAGCAGTTCAATGCAGTACATAATCTAGCAGAGAGAAAAATAAATAAATAAAAACATAATAAACAAGCAAATCAATTACGTATATTGAACAGATTATTTTTTAAAAAATGTGCAAAAACAGAAATACTGCATATTAAAAAAGTGAGGTAGTGTCCAAAGCTTCAAAGTCCATTTAGGAATCAGATGGCAGAGGGGAAGAAGCTGTTCCTGAATCGCTGAGTGTGTGCTTTCAGGATTCTGTACCTCCTACCTGATGGTAACAGTGAGAAAAGGGCATGCCCTGGGTGCTGGAGGTCCTTAACAATGGACGCTGCCTTTGAGACACTGCTCCTTAGAGATATCCTGGATACCTTGTAGGCTAGTACCCAAGATGGAGCTGATTGGATTTACAACCTTCTGCAGCTTCTTTCGGTCTTGTGCAGTAGCCCCTCCATACCAGACAGATATGCAGCCTGTCAGAATGCTCTCCACAGAGCAACTATAGAAGTTTTTGAGCGTATTTGTTAACATGCCAAATCACTTCAAACTCTAATGAAGTATAGCCGCTGTCTTGCCTTCTTTATGACTACATCAATATGCTAGGACCCAGTTAGATCCTCGGAGATCTTGATACCCAGGAATGTAGTGCAAAAGAACAAATTAGGAGGGCAAAAAAAGAGAGCTATGGAAAATCCTTTCCAAGCAAGTTTAAATATCAGGAACATTAGGTAGCCAGGGCAAGTGTAGTACTCTTGGAAACCATTCTTAGCAATCTCAGGGACTATTTACCCTTAGGAACACACAGGCAATCTAGTGTGGAGCTCAGCAATGTTAAGTCCAAAATGAATACTGCAATGAAATTCACCTAAAAGGAAGACCTGGAAAATTATGTTCATAGACTGGTACTTAGATAATCTGGAGCTAGTTAGCATTGAGGAGAAAACATATTTGATGTTATGGAGCAATAAAACAGGAATTCTGCAGGTCAAGCAACATCTATGGAGGGAAGCTAAAGGTTGACACTTTGGGCCAAGACCCTATCAGGATTGGAAAGAAAGAGGGCAGATCTCTGTACAAAAAGTGGGGAGGAACAAACTGCTGGGCAACAGGTAAATCCAGGTGAGGGGAGAAGGTAAGGTGGGGGAGGCGAAATAATGTGAGAGGTGGGAGGTCATAGGTAGAAGAGGCAAAAGGCCCAAGGAAGAATCTGACAGGACAGACCATGGGATAGAGGGAAGATGGGGAACCAGTACTGTAGATAGTGGGCAGGGCAGGGGAAAGAGACAAATTAAAGGGCTAGAAGGGAGTGGTTAATAGGTGGTTAGTACAAGTTACAGAAATTGATGTTGATGCCGTCAGGTTGGAGACCATCAAGATTGAACAAGAGTTGCTCCTCCTCCAATCCTTACCTGGCCATAGGGAGGATGGATGGGAGGGAGGGAGGGAGTGAGTAGATTTTGCCATAAACAGAATTCAACCTGCGATTGAGAAGTAGAATTAAAATAGCTGCCTGTTCAAAGATCTGATGCTTTTTGATCTATTGAGTTCCTCCCCTTTTTTTTGTGTGTGTTGTTCCAGATTTCCAACACCTGAAGTCTCCCATTTGTGATAGATATTAATAAATCCTAGAGCCAGCCAAGATCTATTCCAGGTTGCTAAAGAAGCAAGGGAACCTACAGATTTTTTTTGTAACATTGTCATGAGCACAGGTGAGGTGACACAAGACTAGATAATTAATATTTCTTTTAGAGAAGCTGGGATAAAGCAGATAACTACAGGATGGTGAGACTTTCATCTTTTGTAGGATTTTCTCCAATAATTTACCTTAAGTACATTTGGAAAGGAAGAAGCTGAACAAGGATTATCAATATGCTTTTATGCAAGGGAACCCTTGCCTGATTTGTATGTTTTCTTTTGAGTTAACTTAAAAAAAATCAAGGACAGGCCAATAGACAATATATGGGAACTTTGTCAAGTACCTTGCCAAGGTCCTAAATGGTAGCTGATCCAAAAGATTAAAGCACATGGGATCAAAGATGAACTAATTAGATCGAACATTAGCAAGGTGATAGTAATGATTCTTTTGATGATTATATTTTATCCCACCAGGAGTCAAACTGGGGTCAGATATCGAGAAAGTGGTAAGGCACAAAGGAAAGTTAATGAACTAAGGGGTCTTGGGATTGAAGTCTATGTTTTCCTGAAAGTAGCAACAGGATGAAGACTACATATGGATGTTTTCTTTCAAAGGTCAGGTACAGAATTAAGCTGGAATGTTGCATATTTACACAAGACTGTTTGGGTTACATTTGGAGTAGTTGCTTGTAGTTCTGGTACTTGTGCTGGAGAGTGCAAAGGAGAGTTAAAAAGATGTTGCCAGGATTGGAGGACTAGAATTATGGGGTAAGTGGATTAACTGGGCTTGTTTTCCCAGGAGTAAAAGATGGCTATGTGGCAACCTGAAAGGCATACAAAATAATAGTCATAGTCATACTTTATTGATCCCAGGGGAATTGATTTTTGTTACAGTTACACCATAAATAATTAAATAGTAATAAAACTATAAATAATTAAATAGTAATATGTAAATTATGCCAGGAAATAAGTCCAGGACCAGCCTATTGGCGCAGGGTGACTGACCCTCCAAGGGAGGAGTTGTAAAGTTTGATGGCCACAGGCAAGAATAACTTCCTATGACGCTCAGTGTTGTATTTCGGTGGAATGAGTCTCTGGCTGAATGTACTCCTGCATCCAACCAGTCCATTATGTAGTGGATGGGAGACATTGTCCAAGATGGCATGCAACTTGGACAGCATCCTCTTTTCAGACACCACCATCAGAGAGTCCAGTTCCATCCCCACAACATCACTGGCCTTACGAATGAGTTTGTTGATTCTGTTGGTGTCTGCTACCCCAGCACACAACAGCAAACATGATCGCACTGGCCACCACAGACTCGTAGAACATCCTCAGCATCGTCCGACAGAGTTAAAGGACCTCAGTCTCAGGAAATAGAGACGGCTCTGACCCTTCTTGTAGACAGCCTCAGTGTTCTTTGACCAGTCCAGTTTATTGTCAATTCGTATCCCCAGGTATTTGTAATCCTCCACCATGTCCACACGGACTCCCTGGATGGAAACAGGGGTCACTGGTGCCTTAGCCCTCCTCAGGTCTACCACCAGCTCCTTAGTCTTTTTCATATTAAGCTGCAGATAATTCTGCTCACGCCATGTGACAAAGTTTCCTACCGTAGCCCTGTACTCAGCCTCATCTCCCTTGCTGATGCATTCAACTATGGCAGGGTCATCAGAAAACTTCTGAAGATGACAAGACTCTGTGGAGTAGTTGAAATCCGAGGTGTAATAGGAGTACAGGTAGAAAATTTTCCCCAATGGCTAGGATATCAAAACAGGACATACAGTTACAAGAAAAAGTTTGTGAAACTTTGCAACTAACTTTTTTTTGCATTAATTACTCAAAATGTGGTCTGATCTTCATCTAAGTCACAAAAACAGATAAAAAATCTGCCAAAACTAATAACAATTATATTTTTCATGTCTTTATTGAATACATTGTTTAATCATTCAGTCCAGGCTGAAAAAAAGTATGTGAATCCTTGTATTTAATAACTGGTAGAACTTCCTTTAGCAACAATAAACGCTGATCAGACTTGCACAACTGAGGAGGAATTTTAGACCATTCCTTCATACAAAAGTTTCAGTTCATCAATATTTCTGGGATACCTTGCATGAACAACCCTCCTCAGGTCAGGCCACAGCATCTCAATTGAGTTAAGGTCTGGACTCTGACTTGATCATTCCAAACCACAAATTTTCTTCTTTTAAAAAAAAACATTTTGTTGTTGATTTACTCGTGTTTTGGATCATTCTTTTTGCATCATCCAACTTCTATTAAGCTTCAGGTGACGGACCACTACCCTGACATTCTTCTGTAAAATGTCTTGATACAATTTTGAATTCATTGTTTCCTCAACACTGCAGGCTGTCCAGGCCGAGGCAGCAAAACAGCCCCAAAGCATGGTGCTCCTTCCACCATACTTTAACAGTTGGGATGAGGTCTTAGTGTTGGTGTGCAGTGCCCCTTTCCCTCCAAACATAGTGGTATGCATTTTTGCCAAAAAGTTCCAACTTTTGTCCCATCCATGCAAACTTGAGACTTGTAGCAATGGTTTTTTTTTGGATAACAGTGGTTTCCTCTGTGGCACCCTTCCATGAACACCATTCTTGTTCAGTGTTTTTCTTTAAGTGGGCACATGAACAGAGACTTTAGCAAGTTCTAGAGATTCTGGCAGGTCTTTTGCTGCTATTACCCTTGGGTTCTTCTTCACCTTCAGCTTTGCCCATTGGGCTCTTGATGTGATTTTGCAGGATGCCTGCTCCTATGGAGTACTAAATTTCCTCCATTTGTAGACAATTTTTTTTACTGTGAACTGATGAAGTCTGCTCTTTAGAAATGCTTTTGTAGCCTTTTCCACCCTCATGCACCTCTCCAAATTTCCTTCTAAGGTCTTCTGAAAGTTGTTTTGATCAAGGAATGGTGCACGTAAACTGATCCTTCTTGAGAAGAGCAGGCTTTGTCAGTAACCTGACATTGTGTCTTTTCACAGGGCAGGGCACCTCTCTAACCCACGCCTCCAATTTCACCTTATTGTTTGGAACACCTGACACAAAATAGCTTTTGTGGAAGGCATTACCCTAGAGGTTCACACGTCTTTTTTGAACCTAGACTGATTATTTAAATAGTGTACTGAGAAGTACAATTGCTTGTGTGTCACCAGATTAGGCAGATTGTGTTTGTCTATTATTGTGACTTAGATGAAGATCTGACCACATTTTGTAAATAATTAATGCAGAAAACCAGGTAATTTCAAAAGGCTCATGAACTTTTTCTTCTAACTATATGTTTACAGGCAAGAGGATTTTTAAGATAATCACTTTATACAAGATAATTGATACCTAGCATTTGGTGATGGTGGAATCAGATAGAATCACTATATTTAAGAGACATTTAGATAGGCACTTAAATAGACAAGAAAGGAGGATACAGCTCTAGACCAAAGATGGTGCAGGTGGCTAAAGATCAAAATGGTCATAGACCGAAGAACATTTCTGTTTTATAAGTATGACTCTTAATTACACACTATCACTTGCAATTTTGTACATTTACTTTCTCCTGCCTGCTCAATACTTTGCCCATGTCTCAGTGATAACAGTAGCTCAGTTTCAGTAAGCAACTGTGCTCCAGCGAGTCCCTTGAGAAGCTTGAGCTCCTTCCCGTTAGTTAAAATGTCTGAAGCCCCTTACCTTCTTGGCTTTCCCACCATAGCTTTTCCAGATGACTAATTTCTTGGCCACTTCATCTTCCAAGTAATTCAGCAGCCAGTTAGAACTGCTTAACTGAAGTCTGGCATCTTATGTATTAAAGCTCTTTGGCTCCAACTAGAAGTATCCTGCGAGTGCAGAGTCTATGGAGTATTGACTTGGTGAAGACAGGGTAAAGGTGGCAGTTTAAAAAGACTAAATAAATTTTAATAAGCACAGCAGGTAATGTGTCACAACTCTAACATGTCACTTCAGCATAGTCAGAATCCAGGATAGGAACAGTGCAATGTAGTGAGGAGAAAATGTTGATATGAAAAATTATAGAAAATTATGATGCATCTTAAATCATGATTTTTTTTAAATGTAGAGCTGTGTCTAAATAATTATTTTTGTAGGAATGGGAACAAGTCCTACATTGAAAATCTGTTTAGTCATTTTACTCTTAACTATGAACTACAGATTGAGTTATCCAATGGCAAAAATATATTAACTGCAAGATCAAGTGACATATCTGCCAAGCATTGAAGTAAGCATACCCATACACCAGTACCAACCTGGCCAGAACATGTATGCTATTGTAAAAGTCCAATTATAGCACAAATTAATTTGTTTGCAAGTATGTGTCCGGTCAGGTTTTATCCTCAAATTTTCAGTTCACACAATATGGATTTATTTCATTAGACTGTAGCTATGAGTTAGGATCAACATCAAGGGTGATAAGATTAATACTTTTCATACTTGATTGATGCCAATTTATTTTTATTCACAGTAAAATGTCTAATGATCTTTTCCTTAGTTAGCTGTAATACAAGTGACTGGGTCCAACTCCCATTTGGGATTGCAGCACTAAAATCCATGCCTTATGTTCCAGTGGTATATAGATGATTTGAACAGTGGCTCTCAAATGACTTGAGATAAGCAGGTCAAAAGATGTTGAATAAATGGAAGTTTCTACTTTTAAAAACTCACCGGAATGGAAAAAGTATTCTACATAACAGAAGATGGGCAATATCCTGGACAGCTTAAATCAAACTCCAATAGCAACTTATTTCCAGTGTTTGTTTTTGATTTAGTACTTGCATCACATGAAATCACAGCAGTAGTGCTATTTCTAGACCAAGCTTGTTTAAAACCAAGTAGTACAAATATCCAGCAGGTCAATTTGGGATGCCAGATGAACATTAAATTACTGTTATTCAAAAACAACTGAATGGGGAGAATGAGCAAACCAAAATTAATGCAGTAATTGAAATTTTAGGATTTACAAAACAGTAAAAGAACTTTTTTTGTTTAGCACTTTATGCTGTGAAAAATATCCCATGGTGGAATGTAGAAGATGGGATGTTTTAACAATTGACAAATTAACCATTTAAAACTCAGGCTTCAATTTTAAAGCTTGTTTCAATAAAAAAAATTATCCTTCTAATATTCTGCAGATCAGTAAGCTGCCACGTCTTGCTCTCAGAAAGGACAAACTTAGAAGGTTCAGTAAAGTGTGTTGAAAGTTCAAAGTATATTTATTATCAAAGTACATGTGTCACCATATGGAACCCTGAGATTAGTTTTCATGCCAGCATACACAGTAAATCCAGGAAACAGTAGAATCAATGAAAGACCACATCCAACAGGATGGACAAACAATGTGCAAAGAACATCAACTGTGCAAGTACAAAAGAGAAAAAAACAGTAATAAATAAGCAATAAATATTGAGAACATGAGATGGAGTCCTTGAAAGCAAGTCCAAAGATTGTGGGAACAGTTCAGTGATGAGGTCAGTGAGGTTGAGTGAAGTTATTCCTTCGGATTCCTTGATGGCTGAGGGGTAATAACTGTTCTTTGTACTTGATGCTGCCAGCTCTGAGGCTCCTGTACCTTCTTGATGGCAGCGGAGAATATGGCCTGGGTGGTGGGAGTCCCTGATGATGCATTCCTGTGACAGCACTCTGCATACATGTGCACAGTGGTAGGGAGGGCATTACCTATGATTGGCTGTGCTGTATCCATTACATTTTGTGCAATCTTCCATTCAACAGCATTGGTGTTTCCATACCAGGCCATGATGCAACCAGTTAATACCAGTTCAACACAAATTTATAGAAGTTTGTCAAAGTTTTAGATGTCATGCCAAATTGTCGCAAACTTCTAAGTACAAACACCATTGTGCTTTCTTTGTAATTGCACTTTATGTGCTGGGTCCAGGGTAGGTCGTCTGAAATAACACTGAAGAATTTAAAGTTGTCCTTGCCACCTCTGATCCTCTAATGAGGTCTTGCTCATGGACCTCTGGATTCCTCCTCTTGAAATCAATAATCAGTTCCTTGGTCATGCTGCCATCGAGTAAGAGGTTGTTATGGCACCGCTCAGCCAGATTTTCAATCTTCCTCCTATCTGCTGATTCGTCATCTCTGATTCAGCTTACAAGAGCAGTGTCATCAGCAAGCTTTATATATGGCATTGCAGCTGTGCTTAATCACAAAGTCAAAAGTATAAAGCGAGTAGAGCAGGTGGCTAAGCACACAGCCTTATGGTATACTTGTGCTGTTGGAGCTTATGGAAGAGATACTGTTGCCGATTCAAACTGACTGGGGTCTGCAAGCGAGAAAATAGAGGATCCAACTGCACAAGGTATTTTTCTTGAAGCTTATTGATCAGGGATGATGGTGTTAAATGCTGAGTTGCAGTTGATTAAAAAGTCTTATGTCCAGAAGTTTTGTTATCCAGATATTTTGGGGTTGAGTGAAGAGCCAATGAAATGGCAACGGCTGTGGACCTGTTGTCCAAGTAGGCAAATGTTAGCAGATCCAAGTCACTTTTCAGGAAGGAGTTGATATGTTTCATCACCAGCCTCTGAAAGCTCTTCATCACAGTGGATGTCTGTGTTCTTCCAAGGTACCAGTATAATTGAAACCTGTTTGAAGCAGGTGAGTACCCCAGACTGCCAAAGTGAGAGTTTAAAAATATTGGTGAACACTACAGCCAGTTGATCAGCACTGGTCTTTAGTATCAGCCACATACCACAATCAGGTGTTTGGAATATTTGCCAAAACTCTTGTTATTCACTGGCAGATTAAAATAACTGGTCAGAAGCAAAGTGATAATTAATCATCCAACCAATTGCTTTCAGCTGTTTCTTCTTTCGGCATTGACACTTCACTAGAACCAACAAGAGGTTTTGCTAATAGGGATGTATGGTCTGTTTTAATCAGAGAACATACTCCATTTGTTTTTGAGAAGGAAGATACACTTCAACTCTATTTTTAGTCAGTCAGCTAGACACGCTGCAGAAACACTTCTTGGCACAGAACGAAAAGTTGTTCCGTACCATTTTATGAGCAATGTCTAATAATCCTTTGAAGATCGTTTATCCAGCAATTCATTAACAGTCACTGAACATGTGACACTCATCAACATCCAGGTTTCAAAAATGATTAGGACACTATACAAAGACAATTTTCAAGTATGTCATGAGGCTATTTAGCCAATTCCAGCAGGCTGCTAGTCTGACTTTGTACCTCTCAGTCCAAAGGGTGACAGTACCTTGAATTAAAGTCAGCAAATGCATAAAATATAGAAAAGTTTTTTTTAATATACACTTATAAATAAGTAAAGTTCGTCAGGTAACAATAAAACAGAGCAGCAAGGAAAACAAGTCAAACCCAAATCTCTCGTTCACCCTTTTCATCCTCTTCCCCTAAACCCCCTCCCCCCTTCAGTTTGATCAAAAGATTGATGTGTGATTGAACTGCACAACTTACTTACTTGATGTGCTTCACATTTCAGTGCAGACCCATTTACTCACTCTGCATTAAGAATCAAGGAGCAATAGTACTGCTCAATTTTAAGTCAACAGCCATATTTAGAGGCAAAGAAAACAACAACCACAGTTTCCTATCCCATGATGGACCCAGTTCAGTTGATGTGACAATACAGAACAAAACTATTGGTCATATCCAGCAGCATTCACTTTTATAATTTTAGCATACACAGGGTATTATTTGAGCAACTGATTTATCTCAAGGGGAAGGGGCAGAGGATTAAATTTGCAAACTCAACTGCAGCTAAATCTAAAATCAGCAGAGTGCAAGAAATTTGCAAGTAACTGCCAAGCTGTTTACTGTTGCTAGAGTAAAGCAAGTGTATCACAATAGTAGGCAAAAATAAAAAAGGGAGATCAATCCCAGAACAGTATTTTGTAAAATCTATTCAATCCAAGTTCATCCATTGAGATCCCCCCCCACCCACTTTGCATTAACGCTTTAGTGCAGGATCCAAACTAATTTACAAGTTATTTCTAATGTACCTGACCTAACTGTAGTTCAGATCAGTGAAATGTTATCTGAATCAATTTATCTCACCCAGCTACTTCATTTCCAGGTTACAGATCTTCTTTGGACTTAAATATATTACATTTGGATAAATTGGAGACCATAAATAATCCCATATAATAAATCAGTCAATCCGTTCTACTGATGTAGTGAATTGTATAATGTAGCAATAGCTCACACTAAATACCCAATGCCAAAAGCAGTTTAGATGAAAAGGCAAATCTCCCATTACTAATAATTTTGCCCATTACAACCTTCACTACTCCAATCCTATTCACTAAAGATAACACCCCCCCCAGCTAAAGATCTGAGTTCCAAGCAAAACATATAAAACGTTTCTTTGTACCATCTAACATATGAATACCAATCATACCACATAACCTGAAACCTGAACTGCTTTCCTTTCATCTTTGGATCACTGAGGCAGAATAAAGATGCTTCAAGAATGGCAAAGCTTTAAAGGCAACTTAAAGACAAGCAGCTTAAACCCAGCTTTGTCAACTTAAATGCTGTCTTTATTAAAACAGAATTTAAAGGGTTAGCATTGATACAAAAATACAAGGCTGGTCACAAATCGAAATGCAAGCACCTTTTCTGCTTAAACTGGAAATACCCCTAGTGAATTATGCTCATGAAGAAAATGCTCCTCTACAGCGTAGGGTCTAACACTGTATCAAGTAACAACTCTGTAAGCAAGACACTTTCCTTCAGCATCAAACATGGCATAACCCAATAGTAAAGATACAACAATGCAATTTTCTGAAGTACTGGAACCCAATGTTTTAACTATGTTCAATATTTGAAGACAAAGCCGCATTGCTCGTTAGATGCGCCCATCCTTGAAAGTTGGGCAGGGTATCACAGATGCAGGTTAGTTTGAAGTTCCTGCTTCAGCTCTGGCAGCTTTTCCATCATTTCCTTTTTGCTTTTGCTGCATTATTTGAGCATCCCTGCAAGAATACAAATAATAAGAAATTCTTCAGATATATTGAGAATGCTAGAATAATCTTTTACTGTGCCAGTGCAATTGTACAGATTAAGACAATGAGCTATAAACAGTGCCTTAATGAGAAAGCCCAACACTGATAATAGGCTCCCATTTAGACCTGTCTCTGAATGCACAAAACTTTGACAGTTCAATTCAAACTCCAATTTAACTAAGCCATAACAGCAAATGCTGCATACGTGATGAACACATCCAGACATTTTAAACGGTAGATACCATTCACATGCTAGTAAGTATTTCCACTGGTTCCTTAAATTAGCCCAATATACAATCTTCCCATAAAATCAGTATAATGTTTAATTCATATTTAAAATGTTAAGCTGGCTAAAACCAGCAGACTTGCTATACATTTGCAGCAATTTTACTCAATTGTTCTGTTCTTGTGAACAGCCTCCAACTTATGAAAGCCAGAAAGAACATCCCTCTCTAGTTCAGATGTTTGACTCTTTAACAAATTCGATTTATGTTTGGTTTACCTCTGCTTTCTAGCTGCAGCAGATAAACCATCGTCCTTTCTTTTCCGCTTATTTTGCTCACTTGCTTTCTTTGCATTTTTCTGGCGAGCAAGTTCGCGTTGATTACCACCTAAGGAAAGGAAAAGCCCTAGGTGAATGCCCAAGTTTGATCATCTTAGGTATTTTAAAAAATAGCAGTTGCACATTAAGATTTTAATTAAGATCACAAAAGCTCTGCCGAAGGATGGACAACAAATAGAAAAGTTTCTTCCCCATGCTTTCAGAGACACAATGACCCAATATGATGAAAACATTTAGAACATTTACAAACTGTGCACAGAAACCAGAACTGACATTAGTTTGGTATATGGATCAAAATCCCACCTTGTCCTTTTCCCTCATCCATACACCAACACAAAATTTGCATTGAGATTCTAACATTGCAGCAATAATTCAAATTCACATGTCAATTTTAGAAGGATTAGACTATGTATTTTTAGAGACTGAGATGTTTAGAGGGATGTTTGTGTCCTTGTATACAAATTACAAGTTAACATACAAGTACAATTAGGAAGCCAAACAAATAGAACATTGTCCTTGTGACTATGTGGTAGTTATTCCAAAGTGCTCTAGTTCCCTCCTATATCCCAGAGATACCCCGTGGGGGAGGCGGGGTTAAGGGAACTAATGCGGCGTGCTCCAAAAGAGCCAACATATGCTGAATCGGCTGAAGGAGGACCTCTGCCTTGTCAGGAACTGTAGGGAATTATTACAAAAAAATTTGAATACAAGAGCAAGGAATCTTACTGTAATTACATAGGCATCCAAAACCACACCTGTGGTATTATGTACAGCTCTGGTATTCCTACCCAAGGGAGGATTTATTTGCAATACAGTAAAATCAAGGATCCCTGGATTGATCCTCAAGTGGGGGGGGGGCGCGCTTTAAAAATAAACTGACTGGGCCACCCCCATTCGTCAAAAATGACTTAAAAGTGGGGGTGGCAACATTTCTGGAACATACAAGAACTTTATGGAGCCGACAGGGTGGATGCAACTATGATGCTGCCTCTCGTGTGGAGTACCTAGATCAAAGATTTTCATCTTAGCATATCCAGGAGGGCAGAGAGAGAGAAAGTTTCAAATGCTTTGCCATGGAAGGTTGTGGACACAGTTGCCAAGTATATTCAAGAAAGCCAATATTATTTTTTTATAGATAAAAAGGTACCAAAGAATTAAGGTTAGTTCTGAGAAGTGGAGGCAAATTAAATGATCAGTCCTATATTGACAGGCAGACCAGGCACAGGGAATGAATAACCTTCATCTGCTTCTGTTTTTTATATATATAAAAACAGAAGCAGATGAAGGCTATTCATTCCCTGTGCCTGGTCTGCCTGTCAATATAGGACTGATTTTGTGTGTGTGTGTGTGTGTGTGTAATGGATGTTACATTAAGTGACGATCAATGTTAGAAAACCAGAAGACAGTCACTGATTCAAAGACAGCTTCTTAAAACAACCAAAGGAGGCCAGTAGTTCTGAATGTTTTTTTTTACTATTTTAAAGTTTCTATCATAAGCAGGTTTTGTTCATTTTTGTCCCAGCTTTAGCTCAGAAGAACCCAGATAGTGGAAGCAGATCAGCTCCACTCTGATTTACTGCACACTTTTACTTCATATATTGCCCAAAGTAAAACAGCTGGTTTGACCAAGATGCCTCTCATCAGAAACAAGCAATGTTTAAATAAAATTTCTTACCTATGATAAAGTATCATTATTTTTCTGGCAAAGGCTAATGTGGTAATTTCTTGCTATGAGCTTGTGTTGAACAGTCAAGTGAGGTCAGGTAACTATTAGAAACAGATTTGTCTTTTAAAATTAATTGTAAGTATCATGCATGATCAAGGATGAACACAAGCTAACTTTGATTCTCTCAACATACCCAAGAAATTCAGTTAAACCTTATGTAGCTTAAAAGATTTTTAAAATTGGTAGTAACTGAATTAAGTTCAAATCTTTAGTTCCTTCTGTACTTACTGCAATCCCCTCCGACTCATCACTTCCCCATTTTTCTTTCCCCTCCTCCTATAGCCATCCCAAAAATTATGGCTGTGTGTGGAACGAGCTGCCAGAGGAAGTAGTAGATATGGGTATAATGTTTAAATGACATTTGGACAGGTACAGGGATAGAAAGGGCTTAGAGATGTGGGCCAAACACAGACAAATGTGACTGGACTAACACACTCAAAATGCTGGAGGCTCAGGTCAGGCTAAATCTATGGAAAAGAATAAAGAGTTGACATTTCAGGCCCAGGCCACTCACCAGCACTGGAAAGGGAAGAAGCCCTCTGATTAACTCAGCTAGGCAACTTGGCAGCATGAATGAGTTGGAATGAACAGTCCCTCTATAAGCCTAATAATAAAAGTAATAGATCTAAAAGTGGAGCCACAAAGTTCGATATCAAGGAAAACAGGGCATATTGTTTCTACTAAATCTCATTGATTTATTGTACACCAGGAGTCAGTGGAAGCCCACAGTACATTCAAGGGTAAGATCTATGGATTACTGGAAGCAAGATTCATAGGGATCTGGCAGGGAAACAGAATTGAGGCATGCAATCGATGATTTTAGCTGAATTATCGTGCATACTCAAGACAGATTATGACCCAATGCTGGTATATTTTATGCACAGATTTTTGAATGTAGTTTTCAAGTTGACCATTTGTACAAAATTCCACATGTCAAGTATGCACCTCAAACTACTGAACTTAGTAACAAAAAAAGTAATAGTTATCAAGAGAACTTTTCAAAAAGCACATTGAAGCCCAGAAGTAGTGGACATAGTTTGAGAGATGAACCATTGCAGGGATCATAAAAAACATAGATTTAGCATAGGATATGGAAAAGATCAGAAAACCAACCAAGTACTCCAAATGCAGAAATAGGATTCAATGGAAGTAAACTAGAATGCATTGGTGTAGAAGGTTCAAGATGAATTTAAGGCAATTAGGAACAAGTTCTTAGAATAGCAAGATTGACTCAATTTAATATTCAATGTACCCATCATCTACTATTTCAATCCTCCTTACATTGACTTAAGCTGCTATTTGAGGAATATTGAATGCAAAAATCAAAACTTCTGAAACTGAAATAAAGCTTAACACTAGAGCTTTAAATGAATCAGATTAAAACTGTGACAATATTTTCATCCCAGAATTAAACAATTTATAGTGTATACACCACTTATGTTTTCAAAATGCCCCAAAAGGTCAAGCATTGAGTAATGAGCTTGAATACAGCCTACATTTAATGCTTGAAGTTATAATGGCCTAGAGCTGAGCATACATTCAAACATTTCAGCAGGCAAGGGACCCTGAAATCAGCTTACTGGCTGCATATAGACCATTCTACAATTATTTCAAATTGTTAACGATTGAAAACAGAACTCATTTATATTCAAGAACAGAGTGACAGAAAGTTCTTTCCCTTCCCGGAAATGGATCATTCAAGTGGCTTCAGAGTAAACATGGACAAACTTTTCTAGTAAGTGCTGGGGACCTTAGTCACTTGAAATTGACTGTCCTGATATCAAATAAAATAAATATTGCACAAAACTGAATCAGGTAGCAGATAAAGTGAAATTCCAACTGCAACACTGCTTTTTATTTTACATTTGGTGTTATTTGAATAGGTGCAGATTCAGATTCATAAACAAAATCATATAGTTCAACTTTCAACTGTTATCCTACACAAAGAAAGATGCTCCTTTTATACTTTCACTAACATCAGTACTTCCATTTGGAATCAATGTATTCACCACTTTTGAGATAAGTTATACACAAATTCCACTGATTGCTTTGTTTAGAAAAGCACAGTACAATATTTCAAGTACTTCATCACTATAAAACTGCTTCGCTTTAATTTTTTTTATTTTGGAGATGCAGTGCAGAGCAGGCCTTCTCGCCCAGCAACCCACTGATTTAACCCTAGCCTAACCACCAGACTATTTACAACCAATTAACCTACTAACCCATATGCCTTTGGAAATTGGAGCACCCACATGCTCACGGGAAGAATGTATAAACTTTCTTAGAGGTTGCCAGAATTTGAGCCGTAATAGCATTGTGTTAAACGTGATGCTACCGTGGCTTATGTTGGAATTAAACTAAGCACTGTCTGTGCTTGAAGTGGTTAATTTACATTTATCTAGTATTTTTACAGAAGCATGGCATTTGACAATTTAATTCAGCACTAGTAAATTTAACTCTATCAATATAAACACCATTAACAATCTACAGTAAAATTTGGAATGTTTATCAATACTGGATAAGAAGATGTAAATTATAAAATTGTATCTCCCAACTGATCTGTTACAGGTTATATATTTACAACAAACCTCATTTCAATTCCAAAGTCCATAGTTTTTTTTAAAAAAACGATAAGTGACTAAAATTTTACAATGACCAATTAACCTACTAACCAACAAGAATTCAGAGTGTGGAAGATTCATCCATTAGTCTACCCCTGAGCAAAAGGCAGCAGCTATGGCAAAAGAAACCACCCAAACAGAATCCACCTTTCAAATGTAAATAATGTGTTTGAAATTTAGGAGTACAAATTATAGTTGAGAACATTTTAACAGCTGGATTTATATTCTATATTTATTTGATCTGCTCACAGGGTTTAATGATGAGGGTTGCAACTTTGTCTCTCTGGTTCAACAAACTTTAAGAGTTGGGCAACTTCAGGCAAGGGGGCATGGAAGAAGAGGAATCTACCATACCAGGACAATTGTAGGTAACCCAAACCAAGACCAATAGACAATACATAGTGATGCAACTGCAATTGAGCATTACTGTGCTATAATGCTCTGTTGTAGGAACGGTCATCACCAACTTGGTGCAAGCTAATTACGCCCCACACTGACAATGTGACAGCTTAACTGAGTCCAGGCCCAGTCACAGGTAAACGACTGGCTTTTGGAAGGACAGTGAGCTCCATCTGACCTACAGCCTTCAGGCGCACAGTCCCTCTTCTTTACTTAGCTCCCACCCCTCTTCCCTCCTAATGTATGCTCTTCGGTGGGTTCGAGTTGTGTTTACGTGGCAGCGGGAGGCGCCAAAGGCCGACGTCGAAACGGCACTCGACAAGGCCTCCCCTACTCCCTCCCGCGGAAGCCCGTTAATCATCACCCCCGGTCTCGGCCCTGCAGAATCAGCTGTTCCACCGGGGCCAACGCCTAGTAAGGAGACCATGGCCATGACTGAATACCCAGGACTGCCGCTGCCCGCCCCCCACCACCCGTCGAGAGCCTTTCTTCCGCCACTCACGGGTCATCGTTCACTCCTTCGCCCGACCGCCGGTTCGGCTCGGCTCCGCTCGGCACACGCCCTGAGCACCCAGCTCCCCGCAAACTAGCGGACACAAACCACCCGCCTCTTCCTCCGCATTCTGATTGGGTGCCGCTGCCACTATCGGCGTTCTCTGTGGCCCAGTTCGACGTCAATCAAATGATGTCACGCGACGCCGGTGGAGTGCGGAGGGACGTCGGGAATGGATGCCTGTTTTGGTCGTTCGGCCCCTTTGCGTCTGCTTATCGTGGCATATTCTCTCTATTCTCTAAACATCGTAAATCAATGCATCTCTGTGTGTAATATTCTCAGCGATTGCCAATCACTGCCCGCTGGATGAAGGGAAATGTCCCCATTTCTCTCTATATAGCTGCTCTCTCTTTATTTAGAGACTAACTATTGACTCTAGACATTTGGGAAACATCCTTGCATCTATCCTGGAAGGAAGGGAGAAGGAGGAGGGTAAAAGGAAATGGAAAGAAAGGGGAAGGGTAGAAGAGCAAGGGAATGGGATGAGAGAGGTTAAGAATGCAGACATCCCACCTCTCCTGGAAGTTGCAGGAGTCTCCCACATATTGATAGTGGCTCCCTAACGCCCGGAAATCGATTTTTTTGAGAGGGAGAGTGAGCATCCTGATTGGTCTCTCTTGGGCTAAGAGTGGCCCCCAACCACCGGGCCGCGAGGAAACTATATGATTTGGCGGTGATATAAAACAATATGAGTCAGCTGCACCTTTCCTCATTCCCTGTCACGCCCACTGTTGAACTTGAACGCACGTGAGGTCATTACGCACGCATCATCCATGTCAGCATGGGAAGATCAACTCCTCGAGCTTGCAAATAATGGGCTGAAAGGTATGTTTGACATAACATCTCTGCTGGCATTCTGGATCAAAGTCAAGGCTGAATATCCTGAGATAGCCACAGAAGCACTGAAAACGTTGCTTCCATTTCCAACATATCTCTGCGAAGCGGAATTTTCTGCAATGAATGCAACGAAAACTAAATTGCGGAATAGACTGGACACAAGGAACCCCCTTCGAGTATCGCTGTCTCCCATCACCCCTCGATGGCACCGTCTTGTTGCAGGAAAACAAGCCCAGGGCTCCCACTGATTCAGCGATACTGGTGTGTTGCAATGATTTTATATGTTCATACGAAGAAAATATGCGCTGTGTGTTTAATATTAAATTCATTAGATAAACCCTTTTAGAAATGAAATTGAGTGTATTAACCACTTATAACTGACTTATAGTTGACTTATCACCTATATTCCAGTCGTGATTTACACCCCTGCCCCCAGTTGGCTGGTCCGCAAGAATTTTGTCAATATTAAACTGGTCCGCGGTGCAAAAAAGTTTGGGGACCCCTGCTAAGTAGACCTATCAGTTTTCTCTGTGGGCGGGCTTTACAGTTGACCTCAAAAATAATGACAGTGTTGCTCGCTGCACTGTTTGCAACTGTTTGCAACCTATTGCCCATGGTGGGTTAAAACGTAAAAGATATGTTGAGGTGAGTTTAACAGGTGTCATTCTTTCATTAGCATAGCTAACGTTATTTAAACTAGCTGGCTGGCTGCTAAGGAACTACGCTATTGATGTCCTACGTGATGAGGCCAAACTCCCTGTAGACTTGCTTAAAGTTGTAATAGAATAAACATGATAATATAGTATAATATAAGTATATACTTTAATGTCACATTTTCTGCATATACTCAATTTGGTTTATAGATTAGACAAAATCACTAAACAAAGTATTACACCCTTGGAGGTCGACGGGGGTTGGGGTGGGATATGGGGTTGCGGGGGGCGGGGGTGCTATCTCCTTGAAATGAGTTTTTGCAGGGTGGGATATCTGAGAATGTTCTTGTGCTCCAATCTTACAAAGGGCAGTACAGGAACTCTACAGCTAAATTTGATTTAGTAGAATAGGAACCTAATGTTCTTAAAGTTGGATGGAAACATTTCATGGGTACTGAAACCTATTTGTCCACAAATTTAAATGTGTGCAGCTGTGCTTGGATATTAATTGATAGTAATTTGAATCTATTATTAAATGCTTTTGTATCGATTCAGGGAATATTGTATTTGAATGTTCAGGTATGCTTTAAATGTGCTAGGACTATCTGACTTCAGCAACATGTCACAAAGTGTGCTTAGACCATGCAGGAATTATTTTTCTTCTACTGTACTTCCCTCTAATCCTTCTACCGATCAAATTAAGTGTATACTTAATCCCTGGAAATGATCCTCTGCTAAGGGTAATAGGTCATTACTGATACCTTTTTAGTCCTTATATAACTTTGCACAGTTACAGCTGGTCTCCCTTGTTACAAAGACAATAATGTTGTTGAAGCACTGAAGGAAGCTAACAATTGTCCAGTAGCACTCACATCTATGGTGATGAAGTGCTTTGAGAGATTGGCTATGGCTAGAGTCAACTTCTGTCTAAGCAAGGACCTGGATCCACTGCAATCTGTCTATTGCCACAATAGGACTCTGGTACCTTGCCTCTCCTTAGTGACAGGAGAGGTATTAGAGTCCTTAATGACAAGAGGATTGGAGGAAAGCCAATGTTGTTCTGCTGATTGAGAAAGGCTCTAAACATAAACCAGGAAAGTATAGGCCCATAAGCCTGCCATCAGTTGTGGGAAAGTTATTGGAAGGTATTCTAAAGGACTGGATATATAAGTATTTGGATAGATATTAACTGATTAAGGATAGTCAGCGTAGCTTCATGTGTGGAAGCTCATACCTGAACAATCTGATAGATTTTTTCTGAGGAAGTTATCAGGTAAATGAATGAAGGCAAGGCAATGGATGTTGTCTACATGGACTTCAGCAAGATATTTGACGAGGTCCTGAATGGGAGGTTGGTTAAGAAGGTTCAGTTGCTTGGCATTCAAGATGAGCTAGTAAATTGGATTCGACATTAACTTTGTGGGAGAAGCAAGAGAGAGATAGTAGATGGTTGCCTCTCTGACTGGAGGCCTGTGACTAGTGGGGTGCTGCAGGGTTTGGTGCTGAGTCCATTGTTGTTTGTCATCTGTATCAACGATCTGGATGATAATGTGGTCAAATGCGTGAGCAGATTTGTGGACGACACCAAGATCGGGGTTGTAGTTGACGGTGAGGAAGGCTATCACGGCTTGCAGCAGGTTTTGGATTAGCTGGAGAAATGGCAGGTGGAATTTAATGCAGACAAATGTGAGTGTTACACTTTGGGAGAACCAATCAGGTGCAGTAGGCTATCAAGAAGACAAATGGGGTGTTGGTCTCCATTGCTGAGGGATTGAATTTAAGAGCAGGGAGGTTATGCAGCAACTGTACAGGGTACTGGTGAGGCTGCATGTAGTTCTGGTCTCCTTACTTGAGGAAGGATATACTGGCTTTGGAGGTGGTGTGGAGGAAGTTCACCAGGTTGATCCCAGAGATGAAGGGGTTAGACTATGAGGACAGATTGAGTTGCCTGGGAGTCTTCTCGCTGGAATTCAGAAGAATGAGAGGAGATCTTATAGAAACATAAAATTATGAAAAGGATAGACAAGATAGAGGCAGGAAAGTTGTTTCCACTGGTAGGTGAGACGAAAACTAGGGGACATGGCCTCCAGATTCGGGGGGAATAGATTTAGGATGGAGATGAGGAACTGTTTTTCCCAGAGAATGGCGAATCTGTGGAATTCTCTACCCAATGAAGCAGTGGAGGCTACCTCAATAAGTATATTCAAGACAAGGTTGGATAGATTTTTGCATAGTAGGGGAATTAGGGGTTATGGGAAAAAAAGCAGGTAGGTGGAGATGAGTCCATGGCCAGATCAGCCATGATCTTATTGAATGGAGGAGCAGACTTGACGGGCCAGATGGCCTACTCCTGCTCCTATTTCCTAGTATGTTCAGGCAAGGGTGAGGTGTTGCACTTCGGTTAGACCAACTCGGGTAGGTCTTTCACAGTGAAGGGTAGGGCAATGAGTAATGTGGTAGAACAAAGGGATCTAAGAATACAGGTCTATAATTTGTTGAAAGTGGTGTCACAGGTAGATAGGATTGTAAAGAAAACTTCTGGCACATTGCCCTTCATAAATCAATGTGTTAAGTGCAGGAGATTGGATCACAAACAAAATAAACTCTACAGATGCTGGAAATCAGAACAACACACACAAAATGCTGGAGGAACTCAACAGGCTAGGCAGCATCTAGGGAAAAAGAGTTCTGCCGAAAGGTTTCAGCCTGAAACGTCAACTGTACTCTTTTCCTAGATGCTGCCTGGCTTGCTGAGTTCCTCCAGCATTTTGCTGGAGATGGGATGTTATTCTGAAGTTGTACAAGATGTTGGTGAGGCCTAATTTGGAGTATTGTGTGCAGCTTTGATCACCTACCTACAGGGAAGATGTAAATTATGTTGAAAGAGTAGACAGAAAATTTACACAGATATTGGCGGGTCTGGAAGGCCTGAGCAATAAGGAAAGATTGAATAGGTTAGGACTTTATTCCTCAGTACATAGAAGATTGAGAGGAGATTTTATAGAGGTATACAAAATTATGAGGGATATAGATAAGGTAAATGCAAGCAGACTCTGTCCACTGAGGTTGGGTGGGGATCATGGGTTAAGAATGAAAGTGAAAAGTTTAAGGAGAACACGAGGGGAAACTTCTTCATTCAGAGGGTTGTGAGATTGTGGAATGAGCTTCTGCATAGTAGTGCATACAAGCTCAATTTCAACGTTTAAGCAAAGTTTGGATAGGTACATGGATGGTAGGGGCATGGAGGTCTATGGTCCCAGTGCAGGTCAATGGGAGTAGGCAGTTTAAATGGTTTTGGCATGGATTAGATGGGACCAAGGGTCTGTCTCTGTGCTGTACTTTTCAATAACTATGACTAGGTCTACAGCGGATGCGATCTCATTGATGCTTCACACAGCCTTGGGTCACCTGGATAATACTGGTACTTACATCAGACGACTGTTTATCGACTACAGCTCAGCACTTAACATCATCATTCCTACAGGTCTGATCAAAAAGCTCCAAAACCTGGGCTGCTGCACCTTCTTCTGCAACTGGATCCTCGACGTCCTCACCGGAAGGCCACAGTCTACGCGGATCGCAAATAACATCTCTACCTCGCTGATAATCAACACTGGCACACCTCAAGATGTATGTTTAGCCTGCTGCTCTACTCTCTCCTCATCTATAACTGTATGGATGGGCACATCTCAAGTGCCATCTGTAAATTTGCTGACGACAACTATTGTTGGCAGAATTTTAGATGCTGATAAGCTGCCATACAGGAGTGAGGTAGATCAGCTGGTTGAATGGGAGCACACACCAGTCCTCGTTGGAGGATCAGAAGTGGAAAAGGTGAGCAATTTCAAGTTCCTGGGTGTCAACATCTCTCAGGATCTATCCTGGGCCCAACATATTACGATGCAGTTACAAAGAACGCATGACAGTGGCTATATTTCATTAGGAGTTCGAGGAGATTTGGTATGTCACCAAAAACACAAATTTCTACAGATGTACTGTGGAAAGCATTCCAACTGGCTGCATCACCATCTGGTATGGGTGTGGGGGTACTGTACAGAGTCAAAATAAGCTTGAGAAAGTTGTAAACTCAGTCAGCTCCAGCATGGGAACCAGCCTCCATAGCATCCTGGGCATCTTCAAGGAGTGATGTCTCAAAAAGTGGCGTCCATCATTAAGAACTTCCATCTCCCAGAACATGCCCTCTTCTCTTTACTACCAACATACAGGAGGTACAAAAGCCTAAAGGCACACACTCAATGATTCAGGAATAGTTAGCTCCCCTCCGCCATTAGATTTCTGACATTGAACTCATGAAAACTACCTCATGACTGTTTTCTATTTTTGTATTTATATTTGACATTTTAACTCTATATAAAGTGTCTATAAAATGTATTCACCTTCCTTGGAAATTTTCATGTTTTATTGTTTTACAACATTGAATCACAATGGATTTAATTTGACTTTTTTAACATTGATCAACAGAGACTCTTTCCTGTCAAAGTGAAAACAAATTAGTTTAAATTTATTAATTTATTACAATTATTAAACACAATGTAATTAGATTATGAGGACACTCAGTCCTCATTTATTGTCATTTAGAAATGCATGCATTAAAAAATGATACAATGTTCCTCCATAAAAATATCACAGAAACACAGGATAAACCAAGACTAAAATTGACAAAACCCCATAATTATAACATATTGTTACAACAGTGCAAAGCAATACCGTAATTTGATAAAGAGCAGACCATGGGCATGGTAGAAAAAAGTCTCAAGTCCCGATAGCCCCATCATCTCACGCAGACGGAAGCGCCACAAACTTGCCGATGCATTGGAAGCACCCAACCGCAGTGGACTCTTGAGTCTGTCCAAAAACTTCGAGTCTTCGACCAGCCCCTCCGACACAGCCTCTCCGAGCACCATCTCTGCCGAGCGCTTTGACCCTGTCCCGGCCGCCGAGCAGCAAGCAAAGCGAGGACTCGGGGCCTTCCCCTCCGGAGATTTTGGATCACACAGTAGCAGTGGCAGCGAAACAGGCATTTCAGAAGTTTCACCAGATGTTCCTCCGTTCTCTCACGTCTATCTCCATCAGATCAGGATTGTGCACGGCACTCTACTTGACAGATAAGAGTTATCATTCACCAGAGTGGCCGCTGCGAGCTGCATCGCGCCGCCATCTTCTCCTCCCTGTTAATTGATTGCGTAATTACTCACCCTCTTCAAGTCAGTATTTAGTAGATGCGCCTTTGGCAGCAATTACAGCTTTAAGTCTGTGTGGATAGGTCTCTATCAGCTTTACACATCTAGACACTCCACAATTTTTTCTCCATCCTTCTTTACAAAACTGCTCAAGCTCCATCACATTGCATGGGGATCATGAGTAAACAGCTCTTTTCAACTCCATCCACAAATACTCCATTGGATTGAGGTCTGGACTTTGAATTGGCCACTCCAGGACATTAACTTTGTTGTTTTTAAGCTATTCCTGTGCTTTATGCTTAGGGTCATTGTCTTGCTGGAAAACAAATCTTCTCCCAAATCACTGTTCTCTTGGAGACTGCATCAGGTTTTCCTCCAGGATTTCCCTGTACTTTGCTCCATTCATTTACCCTCTACCTTCACAAGCCTTCCAGGGCCTGCTGCAGTGAGGCATCCCCACAGCATGATGCAGCCACTACCATGCTTCACATGCTTCTAATCCTGCTCCTCACCTTTTTTGTCCTGTCCTGCTGAAGGGTCTTGGCCCAAAATATTGACTGTACTCCTTACTCAATCTTCCTTCAGTTAGTCCTGACGAAGGGTCTCGGCCTGAAACGTCGACTGCACCTCTTCCTACCGATGCTGCCTGGCCTGCTGCGTTCACCAGCAACTTTGATGTGTGTTGCTTGAATTTCCAGCATCTGCAGAATTCCTGTTGTTTGTGAATAAAAATTGACTGTTGCAGTCAGTGTGATGACTGGGGCTGAATACTTTCTGCTAGTTCCCTGAAATTTGGTTCATAACTACAGACAGCCAGTCTGAGACAGTCTGTGAAGTGCCTGTACTTAGATTTCATAATTTTCATCTGTTACAGCACAGCGCCCTCGCAAACCTCCTGACAGACTGAATATTTGAATGGACAGTTTCCTTTGTTAGACTGAATGTTGAATCTGCTACGTTTTTCAGGTGTTTTGTATTGGTAAGCTATTACCAATAGACACTAGTATAAGTTTCAGAGGTACTCAAGATAATGACACACTGTTTTTTGTTTCCCAGTTCTTTTACATTTGGGGAATGTTGGAATTTAAAGGGGGAGAAGTGTTGTAATGTGAGCATTATAAAGATAAGTTAATAGGAATTAGGATAATGGTAATATAACAATACTCCCGCTATGGAAAGCTGTTTGTAAACAGAGGTTGTTTCCAGGGTTGCGTGGTTTTACTTTCGTTCTTTTCTGCGCATGTATGTATAAGCCCTTCCACCGCATTGGTTTTGCCGTCCTAGATAAAGTTGTTCCTTTGGACATGAAGTTGTCGAGTGGTCCTTTTTCGAAGTAGAAGTTACTACAAAAGGTATGAAGTATTGTAATATTCTTAAAGAAAGACACCTATGGCCTGTTTGATATGCTAGTTACAGTGTTTTCTTGGTTGAATTAATTTGAAAGTTTGACAAAAGCATTTTATGTAATTCAAATACAATTACCCCAAATAAAAGGCCTCAAGTTGGAAATACAATCTGAGTTGTTTTTTTCTCTAAACGATTTAGTGGGTAGATCTTGCCTTTCACTAAGGCCGAGGTAGGGGATCTTAGGCTTAAAAAGGTTGGCGACCACTAATCTACAGTATATTCCTCTCACAGCCAGGGGTCGATTTAAAAAAAGATTTTTATGTCAGTTACTACGAGGTCTGTATTTACTCAATGTCAGCTCGTGGATATGTGCTGTCCTTGGATTGTTTATCTTTTGTGTCTGATTGTTTGACTTTGCACTAGCCCTGATTTCTCACTTTGTTTTGCAAGCGTCTCATTTGGGATGATGGGGATTGTTAAATTCTTCGTATTTATCACTTTTCTTTAATTTGGGATAATTTAATTAGCACATTATTTTCGATGTCTGACGTGCTCCAGGATGTATATCAGGGGAGCATGCCAACCTCTCCCTGTTGACCCATTGTGGTTCCTTGTCAGGTGAAACTCAGATCAAGTTCTTCTGTGTATCAGGAGTGATTTCTATTCATGAAGATTCTGTACAGTTTGTCTGAGCTCCTGTTAGTTTTTTTTGTTAATTTATGTGAAAAATCTTTGGCTTTGTTTGAATTGACAAATGAGAAGACAGCTGAAACGTCTCAGCCCAAACAACGCTACAGGACCGGATGGTGTCAGTACCAGGGTGCTCAAAGCCTGTGCCCCTCAGCTATGTGGAGTACTTCGCCCTGTATTCAACCTGAACCTGAGGCTCTGGAGGGTTCCTGTACTGTGGAAGACATCCTGCCTCGTCCCTGTGCCGAAGACGCCGTGCCCCAGCGTCCTCAATGACTACAGACCGGTGGCATTGACCTCCCACATCATGAAGACCCTGGAGAGACTTGTTCTGGAGCTGCTCCGGCCTATGGTCAGGCCACACTTAGATCCCCTCCAGTTTGCCTACCAGCCCCGACTAGGAGTTGAGGATGCCATCGTCTACCTGCTGAACCGTGTCTATGCCCACCTGGACAAGCCAGCGAGCACTGTGAGGGTCATGTTTTTTGACTTCTCCAGTGTGTTCAACACCATCCGCCCTGCTCTGCTGGGGGAGAAGCTGACAGTGATGCAGGTAGATGCTTCCCTGGTATCATGGATTCTTGATTACCTGACTGGCAGACCACAATACGTGTGCTTGCAACACTGTGTGTCCGACAGAGTGATCAGCAGCAGTGGGGCTCCACAGGGGACTGTCTTGTCTCCCTTCCTCTTCACCATTTACACCTCGGACTTCAACTACTGCATAGAGTCTTGTCATCTTCAGAAGTTTTCGGATGACTCTGCCATAGTTGGATGCATCAGCAAGGGAGATGAGGTTGAGTACAGGGCTAAGGTAGGAAACTTTGTCGCATGGTGTTAGCAGAATTATCTGCAGCTTAATGTGAAAAAGACTAAGGAGCTGGTGGTAGACCTGAGGAGAGCTAAGGTACCGGTGACCCCTGTTTCCATCCAGGGGGTCAGTGTGGACATGGTGGAGGATTACAAATACCTGGGGATACAAATTGACAATAAACTGGACTGGTCTAAGAACACTGAGGCTGTCTACAAGAAGGGTCAGAGCCGTCTCTATTTCCTGAGGAGACTGAGGTCCTTTAACATCTGCCGGACAATGCTGAGGATGTTCTACGAGTCTGTGGTGGCCAGTGCTATCATGTTTGCTGTTGTGTGCTGGGGTAGCAGGTTGAGGGTAGCAGACACCAACAGAATCAACAAACTCATTCGTAAGGCCAGTGATGTTGTGGGGATGGAACTGGACTCTCTCACGGTGGTGTCTGAAAAGAGGTTGCTGTCTAAGTTGCATGCCATCTTGGTCAATGTCTCCCATCCACTACATAATGTACTGGGTGGGCACAGGAGTACATTCAGCCAGAGACTGATTCCTCTGAGATGTAGCACAGAGCGTCATAGGAAGTCATTCCTGCCGGTGGCCATCAAACTTTACAACTCCTCCCTTGGAGGGTCAGACACCCTGAGCCGATAGGCTGGTCCTGGACTTATTTCATAATTTACTGGCATAATTTACATATTACTATTTAACTATTTATGGTTCTATTACTATTTATTATTTATGGTGCAACTGTAACGAAAACCAATTTCCCCCGGGATCAATAAAGTATGACTATGACTAATTGCCCAATGATTCCTGCACTTGAGTTTACTAGTGATCCTTTCTATCCCAGATCAGATGTGATTGATTAGCACTCATATGACTCTTTATTTCATTTTATGTAGAGGTACAGTGTGGAGCAAGCCCTTCTGACCCGAGGAGCCACACCACCCAGCAATCCACATATTTAACTCTTGCCTCATCACAGGACAATTTACAATGACCAATTAACCTACTAACTGGTATGTCTTTGGACTGTGGGAGGAAACCAGAGCACCTGGAGGAAACTATGTGCTCACGACAAGGATGTACACACTTTCTTACAGGGGACTCTGGAATTGAACTCCAAACTCCAACACCCTGAGGTCTGATAGGATCACACTAATTGCTATGTATCAGAAGCACTTGTGTAACCTGTACAATCTTGGCCTGCACCTTATCTCTCTCCATTCAGCTATCCCCCCTCCCACTTCCTTTGCAACCTAAAATATATTTGCTTTCTCATTTTTTCCATTTCAGGAAAAGAGTCATTGATCTGAAATGTTAATTCAGTTTTTCTCTCAACAGATGCTGCTTAATCTGTTACTATGCTTAACACTTTCTAATTTTCACAGATTTACGGCACTTCCAGAGTTGTTTGCAATACTCAGTTTAAATGAATCATGATTACGACCTCTAAAATGCCCTCCCACTGTCATCCTTTCCACTTCAATGCATTAATTGCTTTAAACTGCTCTTCCTCTAGCATTTATTGGTTTATTGTTTTTATTTAGAGATATAGTACGGTAAAAGGTCCTATCTGCCCAACAAACCCATGTCGTAGAACTACACCTATGTGACCAATTTACCTGCTAACTCACTTAAAACATTATTTTCCATTAGTTCAATAAGTCTGTTCCATTATTAAGCTTAATACAGGTGCTGTCTAAGGGTAGCTGAAATCCCCGACTATTTTAGTATTTTGACTACTGAATACTTCTCTCCGGGTAACTTCACTCACCTCAACACTGATTTCACAACCTATGGGCTTTCGAGAGCTCTACAACTCGTCCTTAATATTATTTATTAATTCAATCGTATATCTATCTATTTTATTATTATTCGTTTTCTCTTTTTTTGTATTTGCACAGTTTGTCGTCTTTTGCACGTTGGTTATTTCACAGTCTTCCTTTGTGTGTAATTCTTCATTGGTTCTATTGTGTTTCTTTGAATCAACTGTGAATGCCTGAATCTCAGGGTGACATGAACGTACGTGATAATAAATTTATTTAAACTACACTTATTTATTGAGATACAGCGTGGAATAATAGGCCCTTCTGGCCCTTTGAGCCATGCTGCCCGGCAATCCCCCCATTTAACCCTAGCCGAATCACGGGACAATTTACAATGGCCAAATTAACTTACCAACTGGTTCATCTTTGGAGAAACCGGAGGACCTGGAGTGAACTCACGCAGTCATGGGGGAGAATGTACAAACACCTTATAGGCCGCGGTGGGAATTGAACTCAGGTCCCTGGTACAGCAGAGCACTGTGCTGACCACTACACTACCATGGTGTCCATTTTGAACTTTGAATAACTCAGATTTTGTTCTTGATACTTGCGATTATGTGGTCCTCATTGGAATCACATATAAATGACAGTTGTTACTATTAATCATTATCCTTGTTCAATAGCCATTTGGTTCCACTCCACTCTTGTGAGCTCTAAGTGGGTGATGAGTCCAATGAGGGAGCTACATGTCCTCCTAAAACCACAGAAGGTGCTTGACATGGTTGTGGATGGGTGGTTCTGGAGGTGGTTCATTTATACCACCATTTAAATTGGGTCTCTGTGTTCCCCCCCCACCAAAAAAAAGAGACTTGAAGATCCTAACATCATTCTGAGTATTCTTCTCTATTTCATACCATCACGGGGAAGCTTTGAGAACACCTTGAATCTTTTCCTCTTCCCATGACAATGTTTGGAGTAGAATGCCTGTGTTGCGTGACCTATGTATTACAAAATGTAATTCAATTAGCATTTCAGTGCTGGAGATATTGACTGGGGCAGGGATGCTGATATTGTTTGCTTATCCTGCTAATGTCTTTGGAGGATTCAAAAACATATCATTGGTGTTATCTCACCAGTGCTTTGAGGTGTCTGTTATAGGTGGTCTATATCTTTGAAATGTGCAGAAGGGCAGGGATCACCACTGCCCTGTGGACCATCAATTTTATATTGAGTTAGCACACTCTTTTTAAAATATCCTTTTCCTCAGATGTCCAACGTGCTGGAACATTCATGAATTTCATCATCGATACCTGCCTTATTTGGGAGGTGACTCTTGACCTATGGGAAGTCCTCTACTGAATATTTTCCTGGGTTTCTGTGTAGACATTTATCATGGGGTTGATGGTCTACTGTGGGCCAGGTTGGTAGAGGGCTTTTGTTTTCAGCGTATTTTGTGTAAAGCCAACCCTTTGTAAACTTTAGCGAGTGAGTCGAAGTCGAATTAGAGCTGGGTCTTCAAATGTGCAAATATGCAAGTATTTCTCTATACTGAACCTTTATGTCTGGGATTGGTGTTCCGATCCCCATGCCTGTTCCGATATATCTATCCATGGTCTCCTCTTGTACTATGATGAGGCCACCGTTAGGGTGGAGGAGCAGCACCTTGTATTCTGTCTGGGTAGCCTCCAACCTGATAGTATGAATATCGATTTTTCCTTCTGGTAAACAAATTGCCCACTCCCCACTCTGACCTTTTACCTCTTCTCACTTACCTATCACTTCCACCTGAGCCCCCTCCTCCTTCCATTTCTCCTATGGTGTACTATCTTCTCCTATCAGATTCCTTCTTCTCCAGCCCTTGACACCTTATCCTCTCACCTGGCTTCACCTATCACCTTCCAGGTAGCCTCCTTTCCTCTCCCCCAACCTTTTTATTCTGGCATCTTCCCCCTTCCTTCTCAGTCCTGATGAAGGGTCACGGTGTGAAGCGTCGACTGTCTATCCACTTCCATAGGTGCTGCCTGACCTGCTGTGTTCCTCCAGCATTTTGTGTGTTGCTTTGGCGTTACCTTGGTTCAGGTGCAGGGACATCGTAGGCTGAGGCATTTCTCATTTGTTCTGTTGATTAACACCACCCTGCAGGGAAACTCAGTGGAAATGAGGTGCAACACTGTGGCATTAACCATTGAGTAAAGGGTTGAGGTAATGGCACAGCCTAATGTGACACTAGTTCCCCAATCATATTAAACTAGAGAAAACCTGTGGGAGGAGAAGATGGTGGCGCGACGCAGCTCGCAGCGGCCACTCCGGTGGTGATGTCTGTTATTTGTCAAGTAGGGTGCCGTGCACAATCCTGATTTGATGGAGATGGACGTGAGAGCACAGAGGAACATCTGGTGAAACTTCTGAAATGCTGCTTCGCTGCTGCTGCTACTGTGTGGTCCAGAATCTCTGGAGGGGAAGGCCCTGAGTCCTCAGCTTTGCTTGTTGCTTGGTGGCCGGGGCGGGGTGTTTGGCAGAGGGTGGTGCTCGGATTGGCTGTGTTGGAGGGGCTGGTCAGAGGCTCAAAGTTTTCGGATGGACTCAGAGTCCGCTGCGGTCGGGTGCTTCCAGTGGTGCTGCATCGGCAAGTTTGCGGAACTTGGAGGTTCATGGCAGGGAGAGTTTCTCCCTTCTGCCGCCTGCGTGAGATGATGAGTCTATTGGGACTTTGAGACTTTTCTTTACTGTGCCCATGGTCTGCTCTTTATCAAATTACGGTATTGCTTTGCACTGTTGTAACTCTATGTTATAATTATGTGGTTTTGTCAGTTTTAGTCTTGGTTTGTCCTCTGTTTTCTTGTGATATCATACTGGAGGAACATTGTATCATTTTTTAATGCATGCATTTCTAAATTACATTAAATGAGGACTGAGAGTCCTCATAATCTAATCTAAAAAAAACTAGTGTGTTAACCCAGAATGTTGATATTAAACCAGTGACAATATAAACACAGTCCAGTGAATATTTTCACTGCAGATATTAAAACTGTGGGTGACCAACTAAACTGGAGTGACCAAACTTCTGAAACTCAAGAAGTGGAAAGAACATGAGTGCCAGCCAGCACAATGTACACTCAGTGGCCACTTTATTAGATACACCTGTACACCTGCTCAATATTGCAAATAATCAGCCAATTAATTGGCAGCAACTCAATGCATAAAAGCATGCAAACGTGGTCAAGAGGGTCTGTTTGGTTAGTGGAGCATCAAGTGTGGAGTTGGAGAGAGGATTCCAGTCGAGGATTATGGGGTAGGGATGTCTGGAAGTTGATGAAGAAAACTGAAGTAGTGAACGGGAGATGGCATGGATGATAGGAGTTGTATGGAGGAAGGCGAATGGCATGTTTCTGGGGAAAGGAAAAATTAGGCAAACTGAGGATTGTAGTGGCTTATTGACCAGTGATGAATGCAGTAGACAGGATTGAAATATAAGAAGACAGGAAGGGTTTAAAGCATACTGAGTTTTGAATATGGACCTGTCTCTGATTAGATTAGATTGGGTACTTGGAAAAAAAAAGCGTTAGGCGATACTGTGGGCACAAGAACTTTAAGAGATGAAGTGCTCTTGGTGTTTTTTGTAAAGGTAATAAGCAACATGAGAAAACTTTAGGGTTAAAAGTTGTGGGAGGAAGGAAAGCAACACCAAGGAATTATATTGAATGACAGTGGCTTTGGGGAGTAATTGCAGGAGTGCCTTTAGATGTAACCATGGATCAAGTTAAAATAATTTTGTTGAGGGATAAGTTGTTGACGCTAAACATTTAAAAGAGTTTTTTGGTGGAATGAGAACAGATAGCATATCAGTGTTGATTAAATTTGATGGAAAAAAGTTGCTATATAAAGTTAGTCTAGGCTATATGACTTATATGTTTCAAGTCTATGTACCACTCCCTCTGAGATGTTTTCAGTGCCAGAAGTTTGATCATGTGGCATTGGTGTGCAGGGGTAAAAAGCAGTATTGTAGATGTGGTGGAGAACATGATTATGGTAATCATGGAGAGGGCATTAGGACAACATTTAGCAACTGTGGAAGGGAACATCGCTCTGCTTATGCAGGTTGTCCTGTATATAAGAAAGCTTTGGAAGTTCAGTGTGTTCGGGTAGAAATTGGCATATCATACACAGAGACACTTCAGAAAATCCAGAATACAGATAGATTAAAGTCACTGTGTAAAGGCTATGATTTTATAACAAAGGATTCGTTAATTGTTGATAAACTAACATTTGTTAGTTTCATGGCAGATGTGGTAAATAGTACAGCACAAGCTAAAAGTAGGACAGAAAAAAAATAAAATTATGTTAAAAGCATCAGAAAAACATCTAGAGATAAAAGACTTTACTCTGGAAGTTATTGAAGGTGCTTTATGGGGGGGGTAAATAACATTCAGACTTCAAAGAAAGGTTGTTCATGTTTTTTATTTTTTTTTCTTTGCTTTCTTAGTTTTCCTTTTTCTTTTTTTACAAGGGAATGCTAGAAGTTTGTTAGCTAATGGTCAGGGGATTTTAATGTTCATAGTACTATGTGGGGTTTTAGTGACACAAATGAGAAAGGGATGGTGGAGGAAGACTTTCTGGAAGAAAAATATTTGGTGTGCTTGAATGATTCGCTGTCCCGCTTGGTGGCACAATAATGTCAGCACCGGACTCCGGAGCAAAGGTTCCCGAGTTTGAATCCAAGTTGGGTTGAGCATCGAGCTAGCAACTCAGCCTTGTAAAAACAAGAATGGCCATTGAACATTACTAGAAGAAGAAGAAGAAGAGGTTCATTTGTTGTTGAAACCAAATATCAGAATGGGGAAGAAACGTGATTCAATTGACTTTGACCATGGAATGATTGTTGGTGCCAGACAGGGTGGTTTGGGCATCTTAGAAACTGCTAGTCTCCTGGTATTTTCATGCACACCAGTCGCTAGAGTTTACAAAGGATGGAGAGAAAAACAAAACACATCCAGTGTTTACAGATCTGTGGGCAAAAATGCCTTGTTAATGAGAGAAGTCAGAGGAGGATAGCCAGATTGATTCAAGCTGTCTGGAAAACAACAGTAACTCAAATAACCATGTGTCCTGAATGCACGACATGTTGAACCTCTATGTGGATGGGAAACAGCAGCAGAAGACCACACATGTACGTTCAATGGGCACTTTATTCCAATTCATTAAATCTGGATCTCCCATTCCCTTTGTTTCTCTGAACTATTCTTCACACTTATGTTCCTTTTTCTCATAATCGGCCCACTCCTGCAGTTTCCCTCTTTCTATCTCTTGGGTTTCTTTAACATCTCCCTTCCTTTCATTATCTCCCACTCTTGTGTTACATACCTCAAGGAGATCTTGTGATTTTTTTTGTGAGAATGATGTAATGGTCTTTTGGAGGTCACCTGATGTAATTTTCCTGCCGCTGTGAGGTCACGTGAGGACATGTTCACCATGGGTATAAAGAGAAGATCTCAGGCGACGCAGTTAGGTTTCTAGTTTTTAGTTTTACAGCTCGAACGTTAGTGTGTCTCTGATTCTGTTGCGTATTTATTTTAAGACGCAGTTTCATTTTTAAAACAGAGTGTTACGTTCTGTTGCAAGGTACAATAGTGCTGGATTGGCAATTTTTGCTAGATGTGTTGATGTACCATTTTCCAGCAGTACTGGAGAGTGAAGACTTTTTCAAAGTACAGGACCCGAAGGATTAAGAGAAGTTGGTATCGTTCGGCAGTTTAATAAAGGATTGACCTTATTGAGTCTTCGTTGAAGAAGTAGCGACCTGCATCGGAGATAACTCTTGCCAAAAGAGAAAGGAAGTTCATGCAAGGTTTGCCCTCTAGAAATTAAAGTCAGTTGTTTTAAGCCGTTTATTTCCTGCATCGTGAATCCTTTGGACAGAACCAACAGGAAAGTCGTGTTTATGAAGGAATCCTTCTCCAGAGAAATCTCTCCCAATTGAATGTATAAATCTGTTGGACTTCGAATTTACCATTTTAAGAACTGTATCTGACTTTACCACTTTAAGAACTGTTTTCACATTTAACGCTTTAAGAACCAGTAGCAAGTGATGGCTTGTTGAACGGCCGTATAGCGGTTAACTCCTGGTTAAGGTTTTTGTTTGTTTTTTGTTGTTTATCCGTGTTTAATAAATGTTTGGTTGTTTTTGTATAACTTGTCTCGATTGATATTCATTGTCGCCGGTTACGTAACACTTGTCTCCTCCATCGTTTTTTTTTGACATTTCTTATCTGATCTTTCTCATTCATGATTTAATTCCCTTCTTTTTAAAACTCTCTTTAATCCCTTACTTCATTCACTGTCTGAAATCCCTAATCTCCCATTCTTTGCTTCACACCTCTCTCTAATTCCTGTTACTATTTTTGATTCCATCTTTCCATCAATCACTGACGGGTTGATGATGGGTCTTTACCTACCTAACACAAACTTTCTCTATTGTAAGTTTTGATAATCTAAGAATTTAAGAAAAATATTCACTATTATGAATATTTTTCGAGGATGTCCTTCAAGGCCAAGAAGTCCAGGTGCATAGTGATCAGAAAGGGCAAAGTTTCAAGCAAGTTTAGCCTCCAAGTTCAGGGTGAGGTCATCCCTCCCATCGAAGATAACCGGATAAGATGCTTGGGGAAGTGGTTTAATGTGTCACTGACAGATGGGGCCAATGTCACCAATGCTGTGAAGCAGACAGACGAATGGCTGAAGAAGATTGACAAATCTGGACTTCCGGGTAAATTCAAGACCTGGCTGTACCAATACGGCATTCTGCCCAGGCTTCTCTGGCTCTTCACACTTTATGAGTTCCCCATGACTGTCGTAGAGGGCATCGAGAGGAAAACCAACAAATACCTGCGGAGATGGTTGGGAGTTGCCCCAAGCTTCTCTTCAGTGGGCCTCTACATTCGTTCTGGGCAACTGCAGCTTCCCCTGTCATCTGTTGTGGAGGAATTCAAGGTGGCAAAATGCAGAACTTTATTAAGCTTGAGAGATTCCAATGATGTCTTGGTAAAGCAAGCAGGCGTTACAACCAGATCTGGGCACAAGTGGGCAGCCAATGCGGCTGTGGAGGAGGCAGTGTGTTCTCTGAAGCTGTGAGATATCATCGGCAACCCCTGCGTCGGGTGGCAAGGCCTCGGCTCAGTTCAGTTCCAGAAGTGGGGAAACGCAAGCCTAAGGAACAGGCGAGACATGATACAGGCAGAAGTACGGATCTGTGAGGAAGAGAAGCGGATTTCAAAGGCAGTGGAACAAGTGTCCCAAATAAAGTGTGAGAACAATTATGAGGTAGATTGAGAGATCAAGAATCCATCGTCAGCAAATGAGTGGTCCATTCAAGAATCTGAAAACAGTGAGATAGAAGCTGTCAACACACATCAAAGTTGCTGGTGAACGCAGCAGGCCAGGCAGCATCTCTAGGAAGAGGTACAGTCGACGTTTCGGGCCGAGACCCTTCGTCAGTCTCGGCCCGAAACGTAGACTGTACCCCTTCCTAGAGATGCTGCCTGGCCTGCTGAATTCACCAGCAACTTTGATGTGTGTTGCTTGAATTTCCAGCATCTGCAGAATTCCTCGTGTTTAAGATCGAAGCTGTCCTTGGGTCTGGTAGTCTGTAGTCTTAAGCTTTTATATCTGCCTGATGGGAGAGAGGATTCGGATTCATAGTGATAGAGACCCACAGCACAGAAACAGGCCCATCGGCCCATCTAGTCTCCTGCCTAGTCTTATCTACCTACACCTGGACCATAGTCCTCTATGCTTCTCTCATCCATGTACCTATCCAAATTTCTCTTAAATATTACAGTTGAACCCACATTCCACACTTGCACTACACTTTGAGTGAAGAAGCTCCCTCACAGGTTCCTCCTAAATATTTCATCTTTCACCCTAAACTTATGAACTTTATTTCGAGGTTCACCCAACTTGAGGGGAAAAGCCTACAAGCACTTATCCTATCTATACTCCTCATAATGTTGTACACCTCTATATGATCTCCCCTCATTTTCCTGCTCCAGTGAATAAGGTCGTAACCTATTCAACCTTTCCTATAACTCAGGTCCTCAAGTCCCAGCAAAATCCTTCCAAATTTTCCCTGCACTCTTTCAATCTTATTGATATCTTTCCTGTAAGCAGGTGACCAGTACTTCACATAATACTCCAAATCTGGCTTCATCAACGGCTTGTAAAACCTCAAAATAACATCCCAACTTGTGGACTCAATGCCCTGATTTATAAAGGCCAATATGTCAAAGGCCGTCTTTACGACTCTATCTACCTGTGGTGCCACTTTCAAGGAGTTATGGTACTATATTCTCAGGGTCCTTTGTTCTACCATTGGTGCCACAGTGCCTTAGCATTCATTGTGCAAGTTTTACCCTGGTTTGAACTCCTAACCTCGCACTTGACTTCATTAAATCCCAAATACCATTTTTAGACCATTTTCCCAGTTGGAGAAGACTGAATAACCAGGGTGAGAGGAGTTCTTGATTGTGTTGGCTTCTTCCCTGAAATACCATAGCTGGAAGCTGAGGGGGAGTCAATGGAGCCAAGACTTGTTTATGAAATAGACTGGGTTAGATTAGATTAGATTAGATTAGATTAGATTATGAGGACACTCAGTTCTCGTTTATTGTCATTTAGAAATGCATGCATTAAAAAATGATACAATGTTCCTCCAGTATGATATCACAGAAACACAAGACAGACCAAGACTAAAACTGACAAAAACCACATAATTATAACATATAGTTACAACAGTGCAAAGCAATACCGTAATTTGATAAAGAGCAGACCATGGGCACGGTAAAAAAAAAAGTCTCAAAGTCCCGATAGCCCCAATATCTCACACAGATGGTAGAAGGGAGAAACTCTCCCTGCCATGAGCTTCCAGCGCCGCAAACTTACCGATGCAGCACCCTGGAAGCACCCGACCACAGTCCGACTCTGAGTCCGTCCGAAAACTTTGAGCCTCCGACCAGACCTCCGACACCGAGCACCGAGCACCATTTCTGCCGAGCGCTTCAACCCCGCCCTGGCCGCCGAGCAACAAGCAAAGCCGAGGATTCGGGGCCTTCCCCTCCGGAGATTTCGGATTACACAGTAGTGGCGGCAGCGAAGCAGGCATTTCAGAAGTTTCACTAGATGTTCCTCCGTGCTCTCACGTCTGCCTCCATCAAATCAGAATTGTGTACGGCATCCTACTTGACGGATAACAGATATCATCACTGGAGAGGCCGCGCGTGCTGCGTCACGCTGCCATCTTCTCCTCCTCCTTATGTTCATAACTCTGCAATTTTCTTTTAGTCTTGAGCAGAGCTGCTGCCGTACCAAGCTGTGATGCATCTGGACAGGGTGCTTTTTATGATGCATCGGTACTCATCCAATTTCCATACCTTCTCCATCACTGGTTCCAAGTCTTGGAACTCCAACTGAACAACACTGCAGGAGTACGTTCATAAGAAGGACTACTATTTTTCTCATGACATGGAGGATTACCATTCAGTCCATGAATCTAATATGGATTGAAGTGCACTCCCTGTTACTTTCTTTCCCCTGCAACATACTCAAAATGCTGGGGGGACTCAGCAGGTCAGGCAGGTCCTGAAGACGGGCCTCAGCCCAAAACTTTGACTGTTTGTTCATTTCCATAGATGCTGCCTGACCTGCTGAGTTCCTCCAGCATTTTGTGTGTTGCTGCTTTGGGTCTCTAGCATCTGCCGAATTTCTTGTGTTTATTATTTTCTTTCCCCCGCTTATTTCCTAACTCCCCTCATGTATGCTTCAGCTTCTCCCCCACCTAGATACACCACATTGGGAATAATTTACAGTATCCGATTAGCTTACCAACATGTCCCGTTTTCTTGGGGAAAATGTGCAAATTCAACACTGACAGCATCAGAGGTCAGGATCAATCCAGGTCTGGGGCTATGGGACAGTGGCACATCTGTCGTGCCTACATGCCAACGAAGGCAGCGAACCACCACCATCTCCGGCTTAATTAGGTAATTGCTGACCTTATCAACAAGGCCCACATAGAGTTATACAACATGGAAACAGGACCTTCAGCTCCTCTGGGCCAGCATGAAAAATAATTTTGAAATGACCATTGAAGTCATAGAGCCAGACAGGATCTCATTCTTACTGCACCTTTTGGGAATTAGGGCATTTTGATGAAGGACTTGGTGAAATATGGTCACAGATCTACCTGTAGGTCAGAAAGGTAGCTGTGGGGTTTGAAATAACAAACTTCTGTTTTGATTGAGACAAATTCCCCCTTTTAAAATTTGATGCAGTGCCTCAGAATCATTTCTGCATCTCGTGAGACTATATAGGGCCTCAGGTTTACAGCTGGCGGATAGTGGGCTGGAAATGAATGATACTCGTCCTCTGCCTCTGCCCTCCATTTCCATCCCTCCCCCATCCTCTACCTTGCTCGATTTTCTAGTCGTCCTTCCCCTCTCCACATTGGTCCTCCAGTTAACCCGGCCCCTGTCCCACCACTCCCTCACTTCTGTTTATACTGACTACTTCCCCTCTCCACTCTTGGTCCCGAAGCAGGGCTTGGACCTGAAATATTGACAAGTTCTTTCCCTACAGTTGCTGCTCAACCTGCTGAGTTCCCCATCCGGTTGTTTGATAGGCTAGAAATGAATGGTTTTAAAACAGTGTGTTTAAATCTTAAACACTGAGAACTTTAATGGGAGGTTGGAAGATTAGTTTTGTTGGTTCCTTCAAGAAGTCATACCACAGGGGAACAGGCACTTTTACCCACCTCATTTCTGCCAACTGTTGCACCCATCTATGCTAATTCCACCTACCGCATTTGGTCCATAACCCGCCATGCCGTTCACGTGCAACACCCAAGGATTTACACCAATAACAAGGTGCTCGGGCAACAAAGTTTTAGCTGAAATGTCATGACCTTACTCACCCAGAAAGGGATGCAGAATTTCTCCAGTCTAGGTTAAAACAATTTTTAACCACTCTGCACTGTTTTGCAGTTGAGCAAAGGAATTTCTAGCCATTACTTGCAATAGCAGCACTCCCTCAGAATGTTTTCTGACAGTTGCAACAATATTCAATTGCAAATAAACCAACCTCATTCAATTTGCAACAAGGTACAGACAACATTCAGCCATGGGCTGATAAAAGGCAAGTACCATTTGCGCCATAAAACCGCAGGGTAAGATGGGGTCATCAGAATGTGAGTGGGATGGAGAATTCAAATTTGACTGATTTTTGCTGAAGGGTAAATACTGGCCAGCACACCCAGTGTAATTCACCCCATTTCTCTTCAGAGGTTTTGTGACTCTTCCGTTGAAAAAGGCATCTGAGGGTCCACATTACCTCCAACAATGTAGAATATTGTGCTTAAGCTCAGAGGTACAGAGCACAGAATCCCTGCCCAACCATCAAGCATATTTATTCTAATCCAACATTAATCTCCCTGTAAATACATTATCTCCTCCAAGATTCCACTGCTCAACTACACACTAGAGTAACTTACAGTGTCCAATTAACTACTGACCCACAAGTCTGAAGGACGAAACTGGAAGATCTAGAAGACATTCACACAGTCACAGGAAGAACATGCAAACTCCCCATAGACAGCACCTAAAGTCAGAAATGTATCTGGACTGCTGGAGCCTGGAGGTAAGTGTTTTACCAGCTGCATCACTTGAGAGTGATTAGAAGCTGTAGACTTCAAGGAGGCAAGAGTATCATCATTAAAGCTACAGCTGAAAAATTTGGCAGGCATGTGTTTAAATATGGAAATGATTTTGAAAATATTTACATAGATGTTTTTTAATTGCAATCATTGATGCTAAAAGGATTGTTCAAACAATTGACAGAAATATAAGCTTCATGAAATTAAATCAGAAAAGGTAGACCAGTAATGATGCCAACCAAGTTTTAATGACAACAGTTTCTCAGTTGTGTTAGGAAATCACGAGTACAACTCTCTCTTTCCACAACTGTCTATCACTGATGTTGCTTTGGAAAATGGGGGATAGGAACTGAAATAGATCTTGTACATTGAATATTTCCTGTTGCAACCTTGGTGTTTTTGCAAAATTGTGAGTATGTACCCAAAGGTTGTCTCATATGTTTGTATGATTAATATTCTGATTTTGTTTGTTAATATTAATCAAAACTCTATGGAATCATTAAGCCATACAGAGCAGAAACAAGCCTCTTGGCCCACCGTGCCTTTGCTTATCATCAAGCATCCATCTATATTAATCCAGTACTTGTTCCAGAGCCTTCTGTGCCTTTGTGATTCAAGTGCTTGACTAGATAATTCTTAAATGCTGAGAGAGAATCCGCCTCCACCACGCACTCACACACCTTATTTAGTCATCCTTACTTACTTAATCTCATCTAGCTGTGCATTTAATGAAAATAAACAAAACATACTGGCCCAAATAAAATAGGTTTTTGAAACCCTGATATTAAATGCAATTACACAAATTAGATAAAAGCTCTTTTATTTTCCGCTGTTTAATGGATACATCAATTATGTGTTAAAGTGTCCAGTGGAAAGAAGGTCTGCAGGGGGACTGATTATCTCCTTGTCTGCCTACTCTACCACATTTTAAAATTGCAGAGTGCCAATTATTACATTAACATTTGGCCTTCTGTACCTGAAAACATGAAATAGGCGCAGAGAACAAGCATGAGATTCATGAATAAATGGTTCCTTTACACAATTCCTCCTCCACCCCCACCGACTGCAGAATAAAATGCTACAATTGCCCAAGATTATTGGCATGTGACTTTCTTGTTTGAACAAGGATAACATTGAAAACATCTCAACAAAATGTGCTCATGGAATCTTACATTCTAAAAGAGCCTTTCTAGCCTACAGCATTAGAAAATAACTCTAAGGTTTCTTAACCGTAAGTCCTATTAAATGTAGAATGATTGGGACCTCTCAAAGCAATCACACACTGTACGCTTGAAAATTTCCAGTGGCTCTAAATACCTATTTTAATAGACAGGTATCCAATAGAGGTCATTGTTAAAATTGACTCTTGGTGTTTTTTAAACATTTGTGTAATTTGACTTGCGCTATGCAGAATGCAGTAATCTAATAAATAATTTCTGTTTAATATCATTGACGTTTTAATAGATTGTACTGATTGCTGATAGGTAAACAAAACACATGAAGTAGCCTCACCATTGTAGTTAGGAGCTATTTACAAACCCTTGCTCTAATCGATCATAATCTGCATTGAGATTTGAAAATGTAGTTTTACCATTGCTGAACCCCACCATTCCTCAACTCCATTTCTTGACATATTTTACCTCTTTCTGTCAAGAAAAATGTATACACGTTGGTATGTCCTAGAACAAACTCATCAGAATTGGACACTTATAGTTCTCTGGCCATTGTGTGTCCTTGTCCATCTGCTGTTGATTAGTTTCTTGCTGCCAGCACAACCGTGGTGACCACGCATCCAATGGCTACCACCACAGATCCAAAAAGCCATTTCCATGGGACAGCCTGAAACACAATGTGGACATTAGTGCCAGAAAGCAGGGATGTTATAAAATGCTCTTTTTATTTTTATTTAGTCAGGATCCATACCGAGGAAGACTCTCGTGCAGTAAGAAGAGATGTGAAGGGCTTCGCCGCTCTTTTCCGCCAATTACTGACTTTTTCCTTTGGGGATTGTGTCTGGGCAGTCCGTTTCTTAACTAGTTTGGAAAGTTCTGCATGAATGGCCTGGTAATGAATAGACATCTATTATCATTGTTAGAATATTACATGGAACATGTTTCACCAATCATTCTGAACAAAAATAAACTTTCTGAAGTGATCAGAGAAATAGATTTGCACTTCTTCTCAGAGACTATTAACCATAATTGGCTAAAGAGGTTTGTAATTACCAACTAGATTCTGTTCAGTTCTCAAACAGCTTCAAATTTAGAAAGATCCAGTTCTATCTCAGTCTTTCCCGACAGTTCTTGCCGACCTAAGCTGGCAACTCTTACTTACTGCCTGTTATGCCACTGGCGTTTAGGGCAGTAATGAAGGTCCTCCATTTCTGGTGGTGTTCAGAGTTTCCTTCATCATGTCAGTAGCTTCCTCTCAGTTTTCACTACTGTCAGTCATGTAAGTCCCAGGTGGAGACTTCGGAACACCATCGCACTCAGATGTAGAAGGGTTATTCTTTGCTGTTTCCATAACAATGTTGTTTTACCAGTCGGGGTTGTTAGCCCTGCTGAACCCTTGAACCAGGAGGACTACTGGACAACTCTTAGTCTGTCCTCTTCCCTTTGACCTGTTTGGCATGGGTGACCCTACCAAGAGCCTGACTCCAGCCAACACAGGTCTCCTGTTCATTGAGGCACACAAGCCTCCAAACCATGACAAGCTTGTGGTCTTCTTGGAGGAGTCCAACAACTCAATTTAACTTAAAATAACTCAGTCCCTTTATGACCTTGTATCTCCAGAGCTTTAAACTTATTCATCTGTACAATTCCTTGAACACTTCGTATCGTCACTGTAGCTCCTTTTACGTCAGTGACTTCAATCAATCTGTCCTTGCTGATTGTACATTCAGCTCTCAAATTTCAATCTCTCTCTCTGTCTATCTGTTTTCAGTCAGTCCTTAACCACTTTGAACAAGTTTTTATTCACCTGTGGAATTATATTTCTCTTTGACCTCAGTGTTAATTATCTTGTTGAATAACAATGCTGCTATGCACCATGACATACTTCGTTAAAGGATGTATGTAAATACACATTGTTGTTGAGTCCCAGACTTAGTAAGGGAGAGTGGATTAGTTCAACCTCCTGCCAATCAGACACATTTAAAACTTCAAATGGAAATATTCAAAAATACTAAAATGAATATCAGTAGGGTTATGTGAAAGAAGACTTTTGCAATTACATAGGGTGACTTACCCAAAATATTTGGTGCAGTTTTGATTTCCTTACTGAAGAAAGGATGTTGTTGCTATAAAGGGAGCATGGTGAAAATTTACTAGAGTTGTTCCAGTGTAAGGAAACATTGAGTAGACTACTTGTATATTATTTAGAGTTTAGAAAAATGAGAAGAGAGTAATAAAATCCTTAAAGGACTTAACAGGCTGAATGCAAGCTCTCATGGAGGAGACTGGGGTCAGGATACCAGAGGTGTAAAAATTATAATGGCTGTTGATAGGGTTGACAGTAGAAAACTTTCCCCCAGGGCTGGTGTATCTATAACCAGAGGACGTAAGTGTAAGGAGTAAGTGGTTTGGAGAGGATAGTAGGAAGATTTTACTTCACCCGGAGGCTTGGAATTTGGAATTTAAGAAACATCTAGGAGAGCATTTGAATTGTCAAGGCGTACAAAGCTATAAATGAAAATCAAGACTGAAATGAGGCAAAGTTTCTGTAATCAGAGAGTAGTGAACCTTTGGGACTGTGGAAGCTGTTATGTTCATTCAGAAAAACAGACATTGAGGGAATCAAGCGACATACAACACGGTGCAAAAGCTTTAGGCAGCCTCGATTTTTAATGATTATTTTGTTTTAGATATTTATTTTTTGTCTTCGGCATCAATGTGTCAGTAGAAAAGAGCAAATTTTAGATTTCCAAGCACTCATTTTCCAAAAAAATGTTAGAGAATTTTTCTATTTCACTATAGTAAATGGCACATCAAGTAATCGACCATTTTTTAAAAAGAAAGTGATTACTTTGTAGGTATAAATCCCAGTGCATGATTAAACAAAGATAACAAAGAGATCACTGACAGAATGAGTTGAATGAACACAACTGTTTAGCTGAGACAGAAACGGGTGTAGATGGAATCAAAGTGAGTGAAGGACAGTCAGACTAAAAGGTGAGGGTGTGGTAGATGTGGAAGTTTAACCTTCAAATCATCAATTCTTACACCATGGCAAGAGTGAGCATAGCAACAAGACACAAGGTAGTCCTCCTGCTTCAGCAAAGTCTCTCCCAAGCAAACATTTTGCAGCAGACAGGGGTTTCAAGATATGCTGTTCAAGCTTTTCTGTAGATACACAAAGAAATGGGCAAGGTTGAGGACCAGGATCGCAATGGTTGGGCACAGAAGCTGAGTGCAGCTGACGAGAGATACATCAAACTCATGTCCCTTCTCAGTCAGAAGAAGTCCAGCACTCTATCAGGTCTGAGCTCACAGAAACCACTGGAGCACAAGTACACTGCTCTACAGTGCGGAGAAGTCTTGTCAGAAGCGGTCTTCATGGAAGAATTGCTGCCAAAAAGCCATTCTTCTGAAATGGAAACGAAGCCAAGAGACTCACCTACGCACATAAACACAAGGGCTGAAGTGATGAACAAGGGCAGTAAGTACTCTGGACTGACATTTTTGGCTCAAATAGGAGGCGAGTTTGGCCAGAAGAGCTGGAGAGTTCTACACAGATCAGCAGCTGTAGCCAGCAATGATGTACGGCAGAGGTTTCCTGCAGGTTTTGGGCTGCATTACTGCCAGTAGAGTTGGTGATTTGGTCAGAGATAATGGAATTCTCAATGGAGGTTCTCGTCCATCACACAATACCATCAGGGAGGTGTCTGGTGGTTCCCAGCTTCATTCTGCAGCAGGACAATGACCCCAACGTGCGACCAAGATCATAAAAAAACTATCACCAATGAAAAGAAGAACAATTAATTCTGCCACAGATGGTATGACCTCCACAGAGCCTTGATCTCAACATCATTGCTGCTGTTTGGGATTACCTGGAGAGATAGAATCAAGTGAGACAGCCAGAGTTAGCAGGAGAACTGTGGCAAGTTCTCCACAATGCTTGGAACAACCTATTAGCCAATTTTCAGATAAAACTGCATAACAGTACACCTAAGAGAATTGATGCTGTTTTAAAGACAAAGGGTTGTCACACCAAATATTGATTTGATCTAGGTTTTTACTGTTTACTGCTCTTTATAACTTTTTTATTGATATTTAGAAACTTTTCTTTTCATTATTTTTGAAAGCTTCTTTGCTTTACAGAATTTTTTTTACACGTGCACAGTACTATAGGCATAATGAGGGATAATGATATTGAGGTGAAAGATCAGCAATGATCTTAAACAAGAGTGCAGTAAGCTCAAGGGGCTAGATTGCAGTCTACCCTTGCATTCATTTCTTATGTTCTTATATTGTTGAATAGGAAATCATACAGAAATGAACCACAGCAATATTAATGCGGTGATCTATTTTCCAGCTCAGGGTATTGTATAACCTAAGAGAAGGGTCTGCAAGTGGTGGTGTTCCCATGTTCCTGCTGCCCATATATTTAGTGGAGTGCGTTGGGAGTTCCTCATAAAGTAGATATGATGAATAACTGGATATATTACTACCTTGTAAAAGTATTCAGCCCCTAACCCTTTGTTCACATAAGTAAGTATTACAACCAGGAATTTTGATCACTTTAACAAAGACTCTTTATTTATGAAGCACATGCTCTTTTTTCACATTTTAGCCCCAAAAAACAGGGAAAAATTTAAAGCATGAAAAATAAAAAAAAAGCCTGAAATGTCAGCGGTTCAAATGTATTCACCCTCCCCTTGCTCAGTACTTAGTTGAGCCACCCCTCACAGCTATTACAGCCAGAAGTCATTTTGGATAAGTCTCTATTAGCTTTGCACAACGTAATGGAGCAAGATTCCTCCTTGCAAAATTGCTCAAGCTGTCAGGTTAGTTAGGGAGTGGCGGTGGACAGCAAACTTGAGGTCTTGCCAGAGATGTTTGATCAGGTCAAGGTCAGGACTCCGATTGTGGGCCACTCAAGGACATCAAATTTCTTCATTTGAAGCCACTCCATGGTTGCTCTGACAGTGTGCTTTGGGTCATTGTCCTGCTGTAAGACAATCTTCCTCCACAGTTTAAGCTTTGTGGCAGAGGAGAGCAGGTTTTTATCCAGTATTTCAGATTTAGATTATGAGAACACTCAGTCCTCTTTTATTGTCAGTTAGAAATGCATACATGCATTAAGAAATGATACAATGTTTCTCCGGAGTGATATCACAGAAACAAGACAGACCAAAGACTAACACTGACAGAACCACATAATTATAATATATAGTTACAGCAGTGCAAAGCAATACCATAATTTGATGAAGAACAGACCAGGGGCACGGTAAATAAAAGCTCTAAAAGTCCCAAGTCGATCGACTCCCGAGTCCCCGATAGCGGCAGCAAAAGGGAGAAACTCCCTGCCATAAACCTCCAGGCACCGTCAACTTGCCGATACCTTGGAAGCAGCCGACCCCAGCCCACCCTGAGTCCATCCGTCCGAAAACTCCGAGCTTCCGACCAGCCTCTCCGATACAGCCTCCCGAGCACCATCCTCTGCCGAGCGCCTTCGACCTCTCCCCGGCCGCTGAAGCATACAAAGCCGAGGATTTCGAGGCCTTCTGCTCCGGAGATTCCGGTTACCACACAGTAGCAGCGGTAGCAAAGCGGCATTTCAGAAGTTTTCCAGGTGTTCTGCTGTGCTCTCACGTCTGTCTCCATCAAATCAGGATTTTGCACGGTCCCCTACTTGGCAGATAACAGATGTTCATCACCGAAGTGGCCGCGGGCGCTGCTGTCGCGCCGCCATCTTCTCCCCCCTCCTGGGGGAGAATCTCTTGGTGTTCAGCGGCATTCATCTTCTCATCAATCCTGACCAGGTTTCCAGTCCCTCCTGCTGAAAAGCATCCCTCTAGCATGACGCTAACTCCACCATACTTCACAGTAGGGATAGTGTTACTTGGCTGATGCACAATATTAAATTTACGCCTCATGTACCACTTAGTGTTTAGGCAAAAAAGCTCCACTTTGGTCTCACCAACCACAAGACCTATCCACATCCTTCTTGCAGAGAAAGAAAGAATGAGGCCTTGCAGGGGGTTCAAGATAAAAGTTGAGAAAATTAATTTTCATCATATTTGCCTAGCATCATTGATTGCGACATAATGTTCCTTTGTATTTACTGTGAATTCCTGCAAGAAAGTGAATCTCAGGGTCGTATATGGTAACATATATGTACTTCGATAATAACGTTACTTTGAACTTTGATCTATTCTCTTCATGCGGTTTCCACGATGTGCTTTAACTTGCACATTATTTAGCCTAGGGTACAACCTTGTTAAAATTGACACTGATTTTTGTTAAATTATCTTTTTGTAATATTCACATCCACCTCAAACAGAGATGACATCTAATTGTCTTGTTATGAAGATTCCAGTTGCTAATATCTTCATGCAAAACAAAGGTGGACAAGCCTTGACACATCAACGAGCCATGAAAAAATAAATGGAAGATCAGTTTCAAGTGGTTGAAAAGTCTCTTCATATTCATTGGACTCCTTTGAGTGTTCAATATCATATTTATTGCACAAAGATTGGACAAATATATTAATTGCAATGTTTATTGCTTGATGATTTGGTAGCTGAAAGTAATATAAGGTTCTTGCTTTGAGATAATCCCGTGTAATGTAGTGTTTAGATAAACTATGGTTACTGCAAGAGCAAGATGCAGTTTTTAGAACTTCCACTAGGGGTCAGTGTCGACCAATAATTTTCAGCAGATGTCAGACAGCGAAAGATCTCAAACCAAGAGATTCTGTTGACTATGACTGTTCTTGGTAAATTTTTCTACAGAAGTGGTTTTCTATTGCCTTTTTCTGGGCAGCGTCTTTACAAGACAGGTGACCCCAGCCATTATCAATACTCTTCAGAGATTCATTCGTCATATAACCAGGACTTGTGATACGCACCAGCATACAACCATCCACCACCTTCTTTCCTAGCTTCATGTGATCCTGATAGGAGGCAAGCAGGTGCTACACCTCGCCCAAGGGTGAACTGTAGGCCAGCAGAGGGAAGGAGTACCTTGAACCTCCTTTGGCATAGACGTATATAGACACTGCGTCTCTGATTCACCCAATGCATTAAACAAAACTGGCACTCGGTTTTTCATTTGCTTCAAAATACAGCTCAATTCACTCTGTATACAACATCCAGTTATCTCGTGTGCAGTTGATTGTGTCTGTCTTTCCAATGTAGTCAGTAATATCTGCTTTTTTAAACTTATGATTATTATCACCCTGTACTCACTGTTTATAAACCTATGAATTTCATATGTGTTCTGCCTTTATTTTAATTCAGTCTTCTTTCTTTTTCTGGGAAAAAAAAAGACGCTGCGTTTTTTTTTAAACTCACAAACATCCCTTTTCCCTTTGCAAAGAAAACTACGTTCTGCACTTCAACAGGCAGGTAGTCACCTTGGGTTCATTTTAAATCTTACTCGTCACCACTGTGCTGTTCCGTAACTTCAAAGCATAAAACTGATCAAAGGAAAAATAGGGATCCAGGAATAACGTGTGTATTCTTCATTTTCACTTTTAGCAAGGTGTGCGTATATAATATGGTGGAATAATGATGCACACATGTGATGTGATGGCATTCATGTACTTTTATATATAATCCATAATGAATTATTTAAACAACAAAGAATGCTTAATCAAACAACCCATTTACAATATTACTGAAATATTAAATACACAACTTGGTGGTTGGGTTGAATAGGCTGCTTTCCTAAGGTATGACACCGTGATTCTGAGCACATTCCTATCACTCTCTAGTCTTCCAAGTTGAACCTAAACATGGTCGGTTCAATTCCACACCCTATTCTCCACCTACTTTCTCTTTCTTTCAAGAGCTTGATTGCCATTTGCTATTAATGGTCAGCCCTTGCTCAGAGGGCAGCGTGCTGGACATTGAGTCCATAGGCCATAGGTTCAATTCATTCTGCAGAGACCTGAGCCTGGCTTTTTACAGCATTACTGCAGAAATCCTTCCTTTGTTAGAAGTACCTACATTCAGGCAAGCCTTTAAAAGGAGGTGTTATCTTTGTTCCCTTGTGGGCTGGGGAAAATTGGCCAATATTTTATTCCCTACCTAATATCATTCCAAGTAGATTATTTGGTTTTTGTTGTGAGATTGTGGGTTCTTGCTTTGTGCAAATCACTTGCTGTGTTTCCAATGTTAAAATTGACTACAGTCCATTATAATGAAATTATAATTAATTATTGTTCATGTATCTAGATATAGATTCGAAAGACCTCCGCCTAATCAGAAATCTGCACTAGGAACAAACTGCCAATGTAAGAATAGATGGAGAAGTGAGTCAGTTTATGAAAATCAAGAGAGGTGTTAGACAAGGGTGTGTTTTCTCCCCTGATTTGTTTAATGTGTACAGTGAAACAATATTACAAAAAATAAGAGACATCTTGGGAATCAAAGTTGGCAGTGAAAATATCAATAATTTCAGATATGCGGATGACACTGTGTTAATTACAAGTATGGAGGAAGAACTACAAAACTTAATTGATACAGTTGTTGAAGAAAGTGCAAAAATGGGTCTATCTATCAATCGCAAAAAGACAGAATGTATGGTGATATCCAAAAAGAAGGAGGATCCTATCTGCAGGCTGAGAATAAACGGGGAAGACATAAAACAAGTACAGAACTTTTGCTACTTAGGAAGCTGGGTGACATCAGATGGCAGGTGTGACATGGACACCAAAAGAAGAATAGGGATGGCAAAAGACACCTTTACAAGAATGAAGAGTGTACTGACCAACACTAAACTAGGCATGACAACCCGCCTCAGAGTACTGAAATGTTATGTTTATCCAGTTATGTTATATGGATCAGAATGTTGGACAATATGTTGTAACATGAGGAAACAAATTGAAGCAGCAGAGATGTGGTTTTTGAGGAGGATGCAAAGAATATCATGGATGAAATGAATATCTAACAAGGATGTCATGAACAGAGCAAACACAAAAAGAGAAATAATGTATGAGATCATGAAAAGGCAATGTAACTTCACTGGACATGTGATTAGGAAAGAGGAGTTAGAATGCATGGTAATTATGGGAAAGATTGAAGGGAAGAAAGCAAGAGGAAGGCAAAGACAAATGATGATGGAGACAGCAGCCAGAGAATTTGAAATGAATACCAGTGAATTGATCCACTTGACCCGAAACAGGAGTGTGTGGGCCATGGTAGTCAAAGCTGAATCTGGGCACAGCACCTGATGATGATGATGATTATTCTTTCTTTCCTCATTCCCCTGTTCAATTTATGCATAGAAACACTGTCTATTCACAAACCGAAGCATACATTTTTACCAATCCATTTTACAACGTTGCTTCATAATCTGGATATCTTTTTGATGTTTCTTCTCAAAATGAAAACCTGCACCCTTCCTCTTTGCAAAAGCAGAAAAGAGGTGTGAAGATCCTTTTTTTTTATTCTATCCTTAGGCATAAAGGACTTCCCTTTAGAACAGAGATGAGGAGAAATTTCCCCAGGTCAGAAGGCGGTGAATATGTAGAATTAATTGCCACAGATGTCTGGAGGCTGGGTCATTGGGTATATCTAAAGTGGAGGTTGATAGGTTCTTGATTAGCGAAGGAGGAATGGGAATTAAAATGTTTGGCCACCAGGAAATCCCGCTCCTGACGTAACCTCCTCTACATTAGTGCGATCCATTCTAAATTGGGGGACCGCTTCATCGAGCACCTAAGCACCATCCACCACCTTCTCCCAAAGCAGGCTCCTCTACATTGGCGAGACCTGTCGTAAATTGGGGGATTGCTGCGTCGAGAAATTCCGCATCATCTGCCACAGGTGGTAGCTAAACATTTTAATTCCCATTCCAACATGTCAATCCATGGCCTTCTCTTGTGTCAAAATGAGGTGACCCTCAGGGTGGAGGAGCAACACCTTATATCCCGTCTATGTATCGTCCAACCTGATGGTGTGAATATTCATTTCGCTTTCCGGTGAACAAATTTCATTCCCTCCTTCCTCTGTTCCCCACTCTGACCTTTTACTTCTTCTCATCTGCCTATTACTTGCCTCGGGTCTCCTCCTCCTTCAGGCTATTGACTACTCTCCTTTCCTATTAGATTCTTCCTTCTCCAGCCCTTGACCTTTCCCACCCACCCGTCTTCACCTATCACTTTCCAGCTAGCCTCTTACCCCGCTCCCTCAGCTTTTAAATTCAGGAATATTCGCCCTTCCCTCTCAGTCCTGAAGAAGGGTCTCGGCTGGAAAAAGTAGACTGCTAACTCTTTCCCATAGAAGCTGCCTGACCTGCTAAGTTCCTCCAGCATTTTATACTTTATACTTTATTGTCGCCAAACAATTGATACTAGAACGTACAATCATCACAGCGATATTTGATTCTGTGCTTCCCACTCCCTGGATTACAAATCGATAGTAAATATTAAAAATGTAAATGATAAATCATAAATAGAAAATAGAAAAATGGAAAGTAAGGTAGTGCAAAAAAACTGAGAGACAGGTCCGGATATTTGGAGGATCTGGGTCAAGATCCGTTCAGCAGTCTTATCACAGATGGAAAGAAGCTGTTCCCAAATCTGGCCAAATTTGAGTGTGTTACTTCAGATTTCCAGCATCTGCAGATTTTCTCAGCATCATGAATTTTACGCAGCTAATGAATGGTGTGGAAATTATTATAAGCACAGTCACAATTTTTAACCATACCTACAGAAACACTGTCTCAAAGATATAAGCATGCATTAGAAGAAATACTTCTGTTTACACATCTGTAATAATTAGAAATCTTCAGGCTAATGATTATTCTTAGAATTTTAATACCTGGTATAGATTCAAATATGGCACCTCTGGGTAACCAGTCTATTTGGGCTGATAGAAGATAGCTGTATTTAATATTATCAAGGATAGTGTGTTATCTGCATCCTATAATTTAAGCAGGCTGCATCCCAGTGTTTGAAATTGCAAAATGTATGTGTTTTTTAAAGAAAGTTTCCTGATGAGTTTCCAGCTCTACTTCCTATTCCCTGTGTTGCGAATGTTCACTACTGAATTTTAGGGACTTGTGACATGGAAGATTGAACCGGCTTATAGCAAAAGTTAGCTTGTGGTTCCAGGAAGAACAAATGCTCCACTGCAGTGTGCCTCTCAATGTGTTCCACACTGATATGCTGCAGTGCAGAGGTCAGGAATGAGATGTTGATGTAAATACTTGAGAGTAAGCTTCAAGGAAAAGGTTTGCACCCTCCAGAGAGAGTGAACAGGAATAGATAATAACGTCAGATTATCTCGCAATTACCTCACACCAAAAAAACACAAATGTAAAAATTGCTGCTCTTTCTTGTGGAAGGAGCAGTATGGATTTTCTTTACGGTCCTTTCTTTGTGGTTCTGTGGGATCAGGACCTTCCTGTGTTCCAGGTAAAGATAAAGTTGGGATGCAACTGGCATCCGGAAGCATTACAAATCCTGGTGATGTTTTGCAGCCCACTGGACTTGAAGGTGTGGAGAAGAGGGACTGAGGAACAAAGCTCCATAAATTCTACAGAAATGAGATGATCATGAAGCCTTATGCAGGAGAAGAATATTCTCACAATTCTCACCAAAATCAATATTTTTTCATTTAATCTCTGCTTTGTGCTTCACAATGACATAGAAGGAGGCTATTCAGCCTGTCAGTTTTATCCTGGTTGACAGCTGAAACTATTTTTCACAGATTGTCCCTGCAATTTGTTTTCTCTGCAGTTCCATCAACTCCCAGTGATTCCCACTACTGATCTACACACAAGGGCAATTTATAGAGGTCAATTAACCAATCAATCTGCACATCCTTGGGATGTGGGAAGGAAATGGAGCACCGGGAGGAAACCTACATAGTGATTGGACGAACGTGCAACCTCCACACAGAAAGCACTGGCCGTCAGGAGTGAGTAGCTGTGACATTGGATAGTGCCTTACTGTCAAACCTGATGTTTACTATAGGCTGATGTCCAATGAGCCTCCCATTTTCCTCTGGTGACCAGAGCATGTTCTGTGACCCTGTGCAGGTATCGTTCCTGAAAGCATCTCCATTTTTCAAGACGTGGAGCTATCAGGAATATTCTCAGAACTCTTCAGGTTTGACCCAGAGCCTCTGGTAAATTGAGAAGACCCCTGGGCTCCAACCCAAGTCAAGCCTTTTATACTGAAAAGTTGTTTTGAGTCCTGAGCATGTGACTGTCTAGCCCAACCATCTAACCCTCCCTGTTTTCAGATGCTTGAGGTGATGGCTCTATTTATGAGGACTATAAATTGGGTAAATAGATGCAGGCTTTTTTTCCTCCTCAGGTTGGGTCAGATTAGAACTAGAGGTCATAGGTTTAGGGTGAAAGGTGAAATACCTAAGCGGAAGCTGAGGGGGAAATTCTAAACTCAGAGGGTGATGCGGGTGTGGAGTGAGCTGCCAGTGGAAGAGGTAGATGCAGGTTCAGCCATGACATTTAAGAGGGGTTTGGATAGGTACATTGCTGGGAAGGGTTTGGAGGGATACGGCCTGACTGCAGGTAGATGGGATTAGGCAGAAGATCAGGTTGGCATGGACTGAAGGAGCTGCTTCTGTCTGTAGTACTTTGATTCTCTGATGGTGTTGGGTGGTTATTGGGGGATTGGTTGAGGAGGAGGTTACAGCAGGAGAGGAAGGAGGAGGACTCCTCAAATTACATACACCACATGGACGACTGCTCGGTGCACTGTGTCCCATTGAAGCAGTATCAGAAACTATGCTCCTGCGTTATTTATAACTCACATCTGATCACACTTTACTATTGACTCTTCTTGCTGAGTTTCCACTATCCTTATTGGAAGAAATTCCTGCAATGCTTTTGGGCAGGAATCTGCAGGACTTTTACTTAGCACCACAGAGGAAACAACTGGTATACTCGTTGGTGTGCTATGAGATGGCATTTCCATGCATTTTTATGAACCAAGATAGACTTTATTCATAATGAAAAAATGTTTACAAGAATAAAGTGCAATGCCTTTTTATTATTATTCATAGATAATCCATTAAGTAGTGTTCTATTACATTTCTTAAAACCAGTAGCACTGTTGCAACCAGTAGCCCCCTGGGGTAGGACGTTACTACAATAATTAAGGGGCTTCCTCATTCACAGTGGACCCTAACTGACCAGTAGTGGAAGAATCCTATATTGTGGACCTTCCCAACTGCTCCTTTGCATTGGCTGTGCCAGATTGAAGTGCTTCCCTTCAGCGCGTGCTCCTGCAGCCTGGAATGTGCCAGTGTGCACGGACATCGGGATGTGCTGGCATACCAAAGGGCCTCTATCACCAAGCTGATGATCTGCCAGCAGCACTTGATGTCCGTGTGTGTGTGTGTGTGTGTGTGTGTGTGTGTGTGTGTGTGTGTGTGTGAGAGAGAGAGAGAGAGAGAGAGACTAGGAAAAGTGCATTCCTTTACAGCTGCTTCCTTTGCCCCTCCAGTTGCCGGTGGTTGTCAGCCTGGAAGGTTTGGCTCAGGAAGCCAAATGCCAGTCACCGCAACATACACGAAGAATATCACAAGCGGCCATATCGCCAGTTGGTGGCTGGGATCTAGGCTTGTGGGTGAAATGCAGATCAATCGATATACTTTGACCAAGGTGATGTCAAATGTTCAGCCACACAAATGGAAAACATTCCATCACATTCCTGGGAGGGAAGTGTAAATGGTGGGATTACTTGACTGATCGTAGGTAGCAAATGCCGGGAGTGTAAACAGAGAGGCAATTTGATTTTGGACATTCCATAAGCAGTGGAAGTGTCTGAATGCTGTTGAGTACACCCAGAGTGTGTAAGTGATCAGGACTGCTTATCAATATGGTGGGCAAGGGGAGTGTGTAGATAGCAAGGAATGTGTATGTAATGGGTGTGTGATCGGGACTGTATAGGTGATAGGAAGTCTGCAAATGGCAAGTAGTGTATAAGTGGTGGGTGTGTAAGTGACAGTTAGTATAAGTGATGGGTAATAAGTATTTGCAACAGTGGCCACACCCCGGGCAACGGCTTCGACAAGCCGGCTAAACCAGGTGAGAGTAGCCGACGGGTCTCAAACCCTCGGTGAGATAGGGAGTTGTCTATCCCAGCATGTGAAGACAGACTCCGGTGGATTGAGCGGACAAGACCAATGGAAGGTCCAAAGGTCAAGAAGGCGGTCTCTGCAAGCGTCGTGGAATGTGTAGAGCAGGACAAGACACATAAGACGTCCTGGTCATCCACTGAGCCTAGTCCCATCTCCAGCCATCTCAACTCTGTCTTGCCACTGGATCCAGATGGGAATTGGGAAGAGAGGGTGAGGGTGATGCTGCGCAACTCTCCCTCACTTAAATCCAAATCATGCGCTAGTCTCGACGCCATCAATGGTGTCGAGGTCTTCATCGACAACGACGATGGACAATCAAGTGATGGGTGTGCAAGTTTCTGGTTGTGTGCAAGTGGCAGGTATTGTGTAAGCAATGGGTGTGCAAGTGACAGGTTGTTTATAAGTGGTGAGTTTGCAAGTGATAGATAGTGTGTAAGTGGTTGGTGGGCAAGCGGGAGAGAGTCTGAATGAGATCATCTGAGAAGTATAGGGAGGAGTTCTTGACAAGCCAGTGACATCCAGAGGACATACAGCTAAGCTATAGCTCAACCAAACCACAACCTGCCATTTACCGGCATTCCGGCTGCGGCTGCATTAGGAGCAGAGCAGGAGAAGCAGGAATAGAGGGAGGAAATGAGGAAGGAGGGAAAAAAATTAGAAGCAGAATGGAATGGAACAAGAAAAGTGAAGATGGAACGGAGGGGGAGAAGAGGAAAGAACACAGGAGAGGTGAGAAGAAGAAAGGGAAGCCAAGGAGAGGAGGATTAAAACATTGAATCGTTCCATATCAGATGGGACACCCAGTATTTCAATATGAAATTTTCTACCCTGTACAATATCATATGGCACCCTATGCAACATCTCTACTCAAGAACCACTTTAGGTACAGAGGAGATGTCAGGGGTAAGTTTTTTTAGGCAGAGAGTGGTAAGTGCATGGAATGGGCTGCTGGCGACGCTGGTGGAGGCGGATACGAGAGGGTGTTTTAAGAGACTCCTGGTCAGGTACATGGAGCTTAGAAAAATAGAGGGCTGTGGGTTACCCCAAGTAATTTCTAAGGTAAGGACATGTTCGGCACAGCTTTGTGCGCCAAAGGGCCTATATTGTGTTGTAGGTTTTCTACGTTTGTAAAGTTTAAGTCCTAATCAGGTTCCATGCTGAATAATTTCGGCCAGAAAGGCTTGGGACTTTGAGGTCAGAAGAAAGCAGCTGGTTACTGACCTCTGAGATAAACTGAGACAATTCTCAGCATGATTCCCCCGTGAGAACTTCCAGGAAATGTGGAGGGAAGCCTTTCTGTTGAAGCCACGAAGCCCACTCCCACAATGTGCGCCTTATTTTTGAAGGCAACAGTAATATAGAGAGTTGGGTGTGAGAAACCAGTGGGGAGTGCATACTTTCTAACAAAATCTGATTGGGAGAAGTGAGGATAAAATAAGCAACATGCTTATTTCCTGCTTCAGGCAGAAGTTTTTGGTCTGAACTCAGTGCCTGAAACAGTCTGGTGAGCACAGCAGGCCTGATGCCAGACTGTCTACGCAATAAGCCTAGAGGTATTATTGCCTGAAAATGCAGGGGCTTTCATAAGATCTGCGATGACTGGTAAGAGTTTGTCTGACAATAACCACTGCACCTATTGTCACAATGCTTTCAAACTGATCCAATATGAACGTGGAATAATTGATTCATGATTCATATTCTCTTTGCTCTCTGGTTCTTGAGCAGAGATGTTGCACAGGGTGCCATGTGATACTTGTAGTAACACGCCTCAGAGTATATTAAAGTGCTCAGTAAAATTGATGTGGATAATCTTGAATCATTTTGTATACTCTCTATTTAAGAGTGCTGTGTGTGCATCATAATACAGCAGTTCAGTGTATTTAGTTTGTTCATAGATTGCTTGAAGCCGAACCATTCTGTATTTGCAAATCCTGAATAGGGATATAAGGTGTCTTTTGTAAGCTGCAAAGAATATTTGACACTCAAAGGTCACAAAGGTTCACAAAATGAGAAGAGGGTTACTTTTCTTACAGTAATGTTTTGGTACAGTTTAGGTTCTTCAGCTCCGATGGCTAAATAAGTTTTGTTCCCTACTCTGGAGAGACGAGGATTTGGGTCAGTGGATCATTACCCAGAGTAATGGGAGTCTTGACGTAATTAAATCTGACTATACTAATATACGGTACTTTCTCAATCATTGCTCAAGATCATGTTTGCATTAGAACTGTACCCTGAAAAAATGCCATCTCTAATCCCCTGTGAAGGTGCACACTGATTTCTCACGCATCTGAGTAAAGATTAAAATGAAGATTAAACATTTCTTTACCTTCGTGCCGGGTTCAAGTTTCAGCGCTCTCTTGAGTGTCTCCATTGCTCCCTCGTAGTCACCCTGTTCTGATAATAACTACAATACAACGCAAAAAGAGAAGTTCACATGAAGAACCAAACCTGAATAGAATTGCCTTTCCTTTTATTTTGTGATGGTTAAACAAATTGTCTGTTTAAGAATCTGTGGAAATTTAACTGGAGAAGTAAGTTTTAATAGTTCCACAAGATACCCTGAAGCACAATGATGTGTAATACAACCATGATTAGGGTTAGCTAAAGGTTAGCTTGAGTTATTTTCTGGTTTGTTGGCTATTCAAATTATGAGGCAAGTCACTGCAATCCTCTCTTTTCCTTTAAATGTGTATCATTATTTATGATTAATACAGAAACTGCTTAAAGAGCAAGTTAAGGGAAGTGGAAAGCAACAGGAGGTAGTTCAGAATTGGGATCAGAGGTTGTCATTGATACCAGTAGCGTGCACTGGAAAACCAAAGTGTGGACTATAGGCATGGCCCAATGGTGGGTGGGAGACACCAGTGAAATATTGATGAATTTATTATTTACTTAAAAATAAAATCACCTGAAGCTGACTAAGTGGATTACACTGAGGAAGAAAATGCTTCATTATCTGAATGAAGTTCTTTGAGGAGTCGGCAGTTATGGGAAGGAGAAAAGCGGTAGGAGTGGTGTACATACATTTTCAATGACCTTAACAAGACACTACTGGAGAACGTTAAGTGGCACAACTTTGGGCACCAATGTAGGAAGCAGGATACCACTGGTGGCTCTTTCAGTGATTGGAAATGGGGAATTGTTGCTAATCACTGTGGCATCAGTGACTGGAATTACAGATCTGGATACAGAATTGAAGAGGAAGAGATGTTGCCATTTAGCAGAGAACAACACACACAATGTGCTGGAAGAACGCAACAGGTTAGGCAGAATCTGTGGAGGGAATTGAATAGTGTCGATGAAGGGTCTTGGCCCGAAATGATGACTATTTATTTTACTCCATCGACGTTGCCTGACCTAACAGGTGGAGGGGTAGATAATGTTGTGGAAGCAGGTAGTCTGCAGAAGGATTTAGAACAGGGCTTTCCAATCATTTTACGCTACAGACTCTTACCATTAACTGAGTGGTCCGTGGACCCCAAGTTGGGAACCCCTGAATAGTCAAAGAAATAGCAGATGGCATATAGAGCAGGGAAGTGTGTGGTCATGCTTTTTGGTAGAAGGATAAAAAGAAACTACTATTTTCTAAATGGGGAGAAAACTCGGAAATCAGACTTCGGAGTCCTCGTGCACAATTTCCTAAAGGTTAACTTGCAGGTTGAGTTGGTGGTAAGGAAGACAAATGCAATGTCAGCATTCATTTCAAGGAAGAAAAGCAAGGAAGAAATGCTGAGGCTTTATAATTCACTGGTGAGGCCTCACTTGAAGTATTGTGAGCATTTTTAAGCCTCTTATCTAAGAAATAATGTACTGGTATTGGAAAGGATCCAGAGGAGGTTCACAAGAACAATCCTGGAAATGAAAGGATTAATATTTGAGGTGTGTTTGATGACTCTGGGCTTATACTCGCTGGAGTTTAGAAGAATAAGGGGGATCTCACTGAAATCTATCGAATATTGAATTGCTTAGATAGAGTGGACATGGAGAGGATATTTCCTATAGTGGGGGAGTCTAGGATTACAGAGCAAAGCCTCAGAATAGAAATACATCCTTTCAGAACAGAGATGAGGAGGAATTTCTTATCAGAGGGTGGTAAATCTGTGTAATTTATTGCCGCATTTGGCTGTGGGGCAAAGTCATTTGGTCTATTAAAAGCGGAGGTTGACAAGTTCTTGATTTGTAAGATTGTCAGATGTTACAGGGAGAAGGCAGGAGAATGGGGTTGAGAGAGATAGTAAATCCGCCACGATGGAATGGTGAAGCAGACTCGATAGGCTGACTAGCCTAATTGCTGCTCCTACTGTATGTTTTATGGTCTTATGACCTGCTGAACAAGGCAAGCAAGGCAAGGCATGGTGCTTTGCTACTGGTACCACGTAGCCCAGTACCACCTGTATCGGGTTGGGCTGTCGGCGACTCATCCGGCACGTCCCCGGTGCACTTCGGTTAACCAGGGAGGAGGGTGTGTAGGCACCCAGCAGGACTAAAAACAAAACCTGTCAAAAGACGGATGAACTCCTTGTGAGTCAACGGCCACCTACTGTCTGTGTGAGGAGTGGCGCGCCACACGGCCTTTCATTTCGTGCCTTGTAAGGCATTATGATGACAGACAAGCCAACAAACCCTATACTTCCAGAGCCGGGAGTGCTCAGGAACTCTGTGGAACGCCCAGCCCCTGGCTGAGACAGGCAGTATGAAGATGCAATTTCAAACCCCACCGGGAGGGTTGAGTCCGACAAGGGGGCTGAGCGAACTGCGCCTCTTTTATGTTGTAAGGTAAAAACAATCATCTCAACCTTCAATGCAAACACCATCTGCCTCTTGCCTCGACGCACAGAGTTGGCTTTACAGGCAAGCAGCTACGAGATCTCCACCCTGGGGATCCAAGAACACCGTCATGTACACCCTGATGAAGAGATAAGGTTCACAGAGGTAGAGGGGATGCACCTCATCACCTCGTCTGCACGGAGAGAGCCGATGACGATGTCAGCACAAGGTGGAGTAGGGCTGATGTTGAACAGCAAGGCGAAGAAGGCACTGAGGGGAGTAGTCTCAGTCAGTGACAGAATCCTTACTGTGGAATTTGATGGAAACCCGGTGACCTCTGTCATCAGCTGTTACTCCCCGCACAACTGCAGCGAAGAGAAGGAGGTGAAGGCCTTCTACAGTAAACTTCACGAAGCTGTCACTTCAATACCAGCACATAACTTCCTGGCTGTGCTCGGCGATTTTAATGCCCAGGTCAGACCGGAAGATGTTCCATACTCATACCAAGACTTTACCAACAGAAATGGACAATATCTAGTTGATTTCATCCAGGAACACAGTCTCATTGCTGCCAACACACAATTCAAGAAGCGAGCTGGTAAACTGTGGACATACGAAAACAGAGCCTCCATCTACAGGAAACAGCTCAACTACATCCTCGTAAGAACAAAATGGCGTAATAGTGTGATCAACACAGAAGCCTACAGCACCTTCAACTCAGTCAGTTCTGACCACAGAGTAGTGTCAATGCAAGTGAGGCTGAGCCTGAGGCAACCCAAAGCCACAGGTCGCAAGGAGAAGGTAGACTGGAAGGCATTCTGCTCACAACCTATTCTTCAAGCCCAGTACACAATGGAGGTGAGAAATCGCTTCGGCCCACTGGAAAGGGAGGAGGAAGAGGCTGCCACTGACTGCTATCAACGGCTCATAGACCACACACAGATGCAACAAAGAGTTTGCCTACTGTGAAGTGAATCAGGAAGAGCCGGATCTCGAAACATCCTGAGGTCATCGCAGCAAGAAGTGTGGTCAATGCTTGTCATGCCGACCTTAGAAGGAGCAAAACAGAAGAGCTAAGGGACAAGTTCAAGACAGCAAAGAAGAATCTCTTTGCCACCTACGACCGACTGAAGGAAGAGGAACTAGTTGAGAGGATTAGAGAGGTAGAGGCTGCTAATGAAGACAAGCAGCATGGAGAAGCATGGCGCCTAGTCAATGAGATCAGTAGACGGAAGAAGTCCCCATCAGGTCAAATAAGTGGTAAAACAGCAGAGGATCATGTCCTGACATGGTTTACCCACTTTAAGAGCCTGCTGGGAAGCCCTCAACGATCATGGAAGAAGAAGAGGACATACCCACGATACTAACGCAAGTTGACATCGATGACGGCCCATTCTCCATTGAGGAACTGAAGAAGGCCAAATATGCACTCAAACAGGGCAGGAGTGTTGGACCAGATGGGATACCACCAGATGTCCTGAAGAACTGCGACCTGGACGACATCTTGCTGGACATATGTAATACAGCACTGATGAAAGGCGACAAACCAGAACAGTGGTTACTCTCAAACATTATCCCAGTCCCCAAGTCAGGATCTCTCATAAAGACAGATAACTACCGCGGTATCAGCTTGACCTGCATCTTAGCAAAGTTATACAATCAGATGATCTTGAACAGGATTCGCACCGCCATTGACCCTAAGCTAAGATTCAATCAGAATGGTTTTCAGCAGAAGTGCACAACAGTAATGCAAATACTTGTTCTCCGTAGGACCATCGAGGAAGTCAATAAGAACAACCTACCAGCCGTGCTTACTTACATCGATTTTCGCAAAGCTTTTGACTCCATTCACCGAGGTATAATGCTGAAGATCCTGAAAGCTTGCGGAGTGCCAGACCATCTACTGAGAGCGATAGAGTCCAGCTGTACCAAAACCATGGCGAAAGTTGTATCACCAGACGGAGAAACAGCAGTGTTCGAGCTCCTAGCTGGTGTGCTGCAAGGAGACACTCTGGCACCCTACATCTTTATAATCGTCCTTGATTACGCTCTACGTCAAGCCACGAAAGATCATGACAAGCTTGGTTTTACCATAAAACCAGGGCGACCCAAAAGGGTCAGACCAGTTACGCTCACAGATCTCGATTTTGCAGATGACATAGTCCTGCTGTCTGACCAGATGGAGGAAGCACAGCAGCTACTGACAAAAGTGGAAATTTAGTGCAATAAAGTTGGACTTCACCTAAACGCTAAAAAGACAAAGTACATGGCATTTAACTGCGATGAAGGTACTCTCAAGACTGTAGAGAATGATACCATTAGAAAGTCTTTGACTACAAGTACCTCAGGTCAAGAATGATGAGTTTGGAGAAGGACATAAAGATACGGAAGGCGCTGGCGTGGAGGGCTATGAATGACATGAAGGAAATCTGGAAGTCGAACCTGACCAGAGGGCTTAAAAAGAGGATTTTCATCGCAGTCATAGAGTCCATTCTCACGTGCGGATGCAAGACGTGGACACTCACCAAGACGATGTGAAAGTTTCTGGATGGTTGCTATACGCGAATGCTCCGGATGGCTCTTGACATGAGTTGGCAACAGCACATGATGAACGTCGAGCTCTATAACAATCTACCGATGCTCTCCACTAAAATCAAGGTGAGAAGACTGCAACTAGTGGGGCACTGTATACGCCACCCCGAGCTACCTGCTAGCCTAGTCATCGTATGGGAGCCCAAGCACGGGAGGATGAACCCTGGGCGCCCTCCCAAGACTATGGTCAACATGCTCCTAGAAGACAGCTCCTAGAATGTAGATGAACTGAACACACTGATGAGGGAGAGGGAGAAGTGGAGAGTCCGTCATCGTGCCCGACGCTGGCCCCCTAGGCCTGAATCGACGTAGTAGTAGTAGACCTGCTGAGATCCTTCAGCATTTTGTGTGAGATTCCCAGCATCTGCAGAATTGTGTCTTTTATTTACCTGTGAAATTAAGATTGGAAGATTAATAAATAATGCTGAAATTCAAAGAAGGTATGAAGGGGATATTAATTAGGCGATGAAATGGAGAAAAAAATTACCCTTTTTCTTTTTATCGAGGAGTTTAGTGAATGTGCAATGCTATACACTGGGTAAACTAAATACTTCTATGGTGAATATTGTGAAGTTGAATGTCAGATCAGTTTCAAAGAGATGGCTGAAGCCAGGAGAAAGCTAATGGAATCTATGATTTCTTGACCTGAGCATGGACCTGGATCTTGGGTGCTGCTCCAGTTTGCATCTGAAACAACAGCTGATGCATTATGCAATATACCATCCAGCTCATATCAGTTTCTGGGCCAATGAATCCAAAAATCAGAGGATCCAGAAAGAGGTACACACAGAGTGAAGAGGGATTTAAACAATGGACAGGAAAAACGTCTACATGCGGTTGCATGTGATGTTTTGAAATACTCTCCCAGAGTTTGTGGTTGCCAGGCTTTTTTAAATAATGCCCTTCCTTCCACTGGAAGAGAGACAGCAATATATTAAGAAGTAGTTCATGTAACCAGCAACCAGACTTTTCCACTCACCTCAAAACCTCCTGTATAAACACACAGTACAAAACCTCTTTTATACCATGAATTCAGCTCCTTCCTTCTCCATAGCACTGGCGAATCCTGGGGAAAGTTTGGGGAGACCATACCGTGACAAATCTTGTGACCAACCCAACAACTCAACTACCAGACTCCAAAACACTGCAGAATATGTGGACAACTCTATGTAGTTTGAGGATTCGTCGTGACCACTTGATGTAGTTGTCTCCTTAATGCTTAGCCTGGCTAACATAGTGCTAGGTCAGTGAGTTGGGGTTTGAGAGCCTTATGGGCAGAAGTCACCAGAGCTGATGACACCAGCGTTGGAGGTTTGTGAGGGTCCAGCAATTAAGGTCTGAAGGTCAAACCCATAATCAGAGGCCCAAAGGTCAAACCTCTGAATGGCAAGTCCTGGGGTCGAGGCCTGAAGGTCAAACATGAGATCAGTAAATTCTGGGGTCCATACCCAGAAGTCTGGAGGACAAAGCTGATGGTCGAAATCCGGAGTCTGGTGGTAGAAGCCCAAATGTCGAAGAGTGAAGCCAGCAAGCCCAGAGGGCAAAGCTCTGATGTCTATGAGTCTGCAAGTCCAGGCCAGGGTCTGGAAGTTGGAGGCCTGACATCTGCCGGTCCAGAGGCGGCCTGTCCTGGATTTGGAGGCTTGTCTATGTGTGTGAGTTAGGGCTGAGAAAGGGGCTTGTTTTGCTGTTGTTGTTGCTGCTTGTGTTCTGCTGAACGTTGAGGAAGTATTATCTCGGCACCGGAATATGTCGCGACACATATGGTCTGCCCCAGCACATCTTTGGGTGTGTTGATTGTTAATGCAAATGACATGTTTCACTGTATATTTCGATGTACATATGAAAAATAAGTCAGAATCTGAATTGAACCACAGGGCATATAATGAAACTGGACAGCATAGCATGGAGGCAGGTACTCTCGCAACATTTAACAACATTTTTACTAAACAACATTTACCAAACACTTGAATCAGCAATGTGTGGAAGGCCATGTCCTAAGTGCTGGTAATGGAATTGGCAAGGATAGGTAATTGATGGTCAGCAGTCATGAGGTTCCAAAGAAATGGCTAAAAAAAACTCACCAATGTTCCTACTTCCTCAAGAGGCAAAAAAATTGGCATGTTCCTGTCAACCCTTACAAATTTTTATTGATGCAACATAGAAAGTATCCTACTTGGATGAAGAACAACTTGATATGGCAACTGCTCTGCATGTGACCTCAAGAAACTGTAGAGAATTGTGGACACGACACATCACAGTACTTCTCACTACCTTAGTAAAGCAGTCACCTACCTCTTCCATTGGCAAAACATACAAAAGCCTGAAAGCGCATTCCAGCAGGCTTAAGGATAGTTTCTACTCCACTGATATAAGACTATTAATAAATAGTTCCCCAGTATAATAATATAGAACATAGAAGAGTACAGCACAGTACAGGCCCTTCAGCCCATAATGTTGTGCTCTCTTTTTAACCTACTCTAAGACCAATCTAATCCTTCCCTTCCACATAGTCCTGGGTGGCAGGGTGGAGATACATCCCTGCCAAAGCAGGTGAAAGGCGCTTCTTCCCTTCACTACCCTGCAGGTTATCTTTGGGAAAAGTGTCGTACCTGCTTAGCCACACTCCACCCCCCCACTCCCATCCGATCAGGGTCATGTGAAGCCATGCGAGCAGGTTGTGGATGGTCTTAGGAGCAGCTGGTGCAGATCACTAGTCCTGGTTATGTGACCACTGACGTCAGGCAGACAATCTCCGGAGAGTATTGGTAATGGCTGTGGTCACTGTACCTCAGAGTTCAAAGTTCAAAGTAAATTTAATGTCAAAGTACTGGGGCTCATGTACTTTCTACCTGGTGGCAGCAGCGAGAAGAGAGGTGGTGGGACGCTGCTTTCCTATGACAGCGTTTCATGTAGATGTGCTCAGTGGTTGGGAGGGCTTTACCTGCGATGAAAAGGGCCGAATCTATTTCATCCATTACTGTTTTGTAGGATTTTCCAGTCAAAGGCATTGGTGTTTCCTACTAGGCTATGACGCAGCCAGTCAATATACTCTGTTGAAGTTTGTCAAAGTTTTAGATGTCGTGCCAAATCTCCGCAAACTTCTGAGAAAGTAGAGGTGCTGCCGTGCTTTCTCCACAATTGCTCTTATGTGTCAATATCTATTCTGATTCAGGTTCCAAAGGGCTTGTTTCAATGACTCCAATTGAAACAGTCCATGAGTGAAGGGGTATGCAGGTTCATTTGGATAAATGTGTTGAATCATCTTCAATTATTATTATGTTGTAATCCTCTGAGTTCCTGTCTACCACACACCACTGGAAATGTGAGATGGAAATTGTTGGTTTCTTACAGGACTGCAATCATTGTCCTTGATCAGTTCTGCTTATTTTCCATGACTGTTCATTTTGATGACATCACATGCATTGGAGGTCATGATCTTTCTCCGTCACCGCACGGTTGACGCCCTTGTGTGTTGTACTATATGCAACTTGAACACACCTTCATAAAATTATATTGAATCTATGGTGCCCTTTTGCCATCAACTAGCTGTGACTGCAAATCTGTAAATTATTAAAGAACTGTCAATGCAGTTAGATCAGCACCAGAAAGGCATCTGTTTCTGATTAACATAGAAGATAAGTGCTCATCAAAAGCAAATCAATTTGTCAGAGTGCTCGTATAAGTCAGAGATAAGAAATCAAGACTGAGGGATAAGCAGTTCAATAAGCTGCAATTTGCCTCACAACCATATGTCATTTTAAGCTGATGTGTACTGGCAGAAAATCTACATGGCAACTAGCTCCAAGCAACCGAGAATTATGAATGGTTAATATGTAGGCTAATGTGCACTTTATAGAGCGTGAGCATCTGTCCTATCTAATTTAAGTTTGTACATGGGGCTTATTACCCTGACCCAGTTGTGTTGTGCAAGGATTTGAGATAAATGTTTTGGCAATATCTGTTAGAAGCTATTATTCTTTAAGGTGTGTTCACAGGATGGGGAAAGAGGGCTTTTTGTGTTTTAGGATAATTGTGCTTATTGGTGCATGCCTGGTATTTAGTCACAGTGAGAGGCCAAGTTATTTATTCTGGGAAGCATTGTACTGGTAATCCCACCACCCCAGGCAAACTCTTTATTAGCCTTCACTATTAAACATCCCATTCTTAAAGCTTCTCGGACTCTGTGAAATACAAACTGTCAGGCAGGGAATGCTGAGAGAGAAATAGATAACTCAATGTAGGAGATTGCATACATTCTCATATCAAATAAAAAAAGATGAATGTAATAACACCTTAAGACATAGGAGCAGAATTAGGCCATTCAGCCCATTGAGTCTGCTCCACCATTTCATCATGGCTGATCCCAGATCCCATTCAACACCATACTCTTGCCCTCTTACCATATCCCTTGGTGCCCCGACCAATCAGGAATCTTACCAACTTTCGCTTTAAATGTGCCCATGGAATTGGCCTCCACCACAGTCATCGGCAGAGCATTCCACAGATTCACCACTCTTTGGCTGAAAAAATTCCGCCTTACTTCTGTTCTAAAAGGTTGCCCCTCAGTTTTGAGGCTGTACCCTGTAGTTCTGGACACCCCCACCAGAGGAAGCATCCTCTCCACATCCACCTTATTTAGTCCTCCCAACATTCGGTAGGTTTCAATGAGATCTCCACGCATTCTTCTAAATTCCAGTGGGAACAGGCCCAAAGCTGCCAAATGCTCCTCAGATGTTAACCCCTTCATTCCCAGAATAATCCACGTGAACCTCCTCTTTAATGACAAAACATCCTTTCTGAGATAAGAGGCCCAAAATTGTTGACAATACTGCAAGTGTGGCCTGATAAAGCTTCAGCGTTATCTCCGTGCTTTTATATTCTATTCCCCTTGAAATAAATGCCAACATTGCATTTGTCTTCTTTATCACAGACTCAACCTGTGAATTAACCTTCTGGGAGTCTTGCACGAGAACTCCTAAGTCCCTTTGCACCTTTGATGTTTGAATTTTCTCCCCATTTAGATAATAGGCTGCACTATTTTTCCTTTTCCCAAAATGGATTATCATACATTTTCCAACACTGCATTCCATTTGTCAATTTTTTTGCCCATTCTTCCAATCTGTCAAAGTCCTGCTGCAATTGCATTGATTCCTCAGCACTACCTACATTTCCACCAATCTTCGTATTATCCACAGACTTTGCCACAAAGCCATCAACTCCACTATCTAAATCACTGACAAACAATGTGAAAAGTAGTTGTTCCAATACTGACCCCCGAGGAACACCACTGGTCACAGGCAGCCAACCAGAAAAGGCCCCTTTTATTCCCACTCACTGCCTCCTGCCTGTCAGCCATTCCTCTATCCATGCCAATATATTTCCTGTAACACCATAGGATTTTATCTTGTTCAGCAGTCTCATGTGAGGCACCTTATTAAATACCCTCTGAAAATCTAAGTAAATGGCATCCATGCCTCTCCTTTGTCCACCCTGCTTGTTACTTCCTTGAAGAACTCTAACAGATTTCTCAGGCAAGGTTTCCCTCTACAGAAACCATGCTGACTTTGCCATATTTTATCATAAGTCTCCAAGTACCCTGAAACCTCATCCTTAATAATGGACTCCAACACTTTCCCAACCACTGAGTTTAGGCTAACTGGCCTATAATTTCCTTTCTTTTGTCTTCTTCTCTTCTTAAAGAGTGGAGTGCATTTGCACTTTTCCAGTCCTCCAGGATCATGCCAGAATCAAGTGATTTTTGAAAAATCATGACCAATGCTTCTGTTATCTCTTCAGCAACCCCTTTCAGGATTCTGGGATGTAGTCCATCCGGCCCAGGTGACTTATCCAGCTTATGATCTTTCAGTTTGCCTAGCAATTTTTCCTTTGTAATAGCAATGACACTCACTCCTGCTCCCTGATACTCACGGACCTCTGGCATACAGCGAGAGTCTTCCACAGTAAAGATTGAAGCAAAGTACTTATTAAGTTCATCTGCCAGTTCTTTGTCCCCCATTGCTACCTCGCCAGCATCATTTTCCAGTGGTCCAATATCAACTCCCACATCCCTTTTATTCTTTATATAACTGAAAAACCTTCTGGCATTCTACTTTATATTATCGGCTAGTTTGCCCTCATAGTTCATCTTTTCCTTTCTTATAGTTTTTTTTAGTTGCCTTTTGTTGGATTTTAAGAGCTTCCCAATCATCCAACTTCCCATTGTTATGACCTGATAGGCCCTTTCCTTGGCTTTTATGCAGTCCTTAACTTCCCTTGTCAGCCGTGGTTGCCCAGCCCTGTCATTCGAGAACTTTGCCTGTAAAGTGCAGCGATAGAATATTAGTTGGGATATTATTCCAAGTAGGAAATAAAAAAAATTACAGGATCAGACTCTCCACTCCTGTTGCTTGTAATTCATTTTGAAATGGAGTGGAGTTTGTTATATGGGCTGAGAAGACAGCACAATAGCAAATTTCATGGAGTATTCTGAAACCATGGAGGTCAATCCAAGGTGAAAATAATTTTCCATGCTAACACCCTCTTTAAGAAAAGCCTGCGAGATTTTAAAGACATAAGAGACTACTGATGCTGGAATCTGGAGCAAAAAAAATACTAGAAAAGGGAACATTGGCTGTCCATTTCCATTCACAGAAGCTGCCTGACCCCGACTAAGTTCATTTCATCATCATCATCATCATCAGGTACCGTGCCCAGTTTGAGCTTTGACTGCCATGGCCCACACACTTCTGTTTCGGGTCAAGTGGATCAATTCATTGGTATTCATTTCCAGTTCTCTGGCTGCTGTCTCCATCATCATTTGTCTTTGCCTTCCTTTTGCTTTCTTCCCTTCAATCGTTCCCATAAGTTCATTTAGTAGTTTTTCAACATGTGAGACATTCATTCTGAATGCTATTGTTCTTAACATCTTGCAAAGGCATTATTCTCATATGCATAAATTCCTCATTGGTTACTGGCACGAGCTTTTAAACAAAGTAAAAGATGTTAAGGGTCAATTTTTAAGTAGTCTTTGTCTCATTTTGACAATGTATTCAACACATGTGTAATCCAGAGATCTTGAGGATGGTATAAAATTGGGCTTTTTGTTCACAATTATCTAAGGAGTCTCCATTGTCAGCTTTCTTTTTATGAAGCAATACATTCAAGATAATGGAGATGTTGACAGTAGGTACTTTTTGGACCAGAGAAGATATGCTTCTGAGATGGGATGTAGGGTGTGTAGATCCAAAAACTGTTAAAATGTGGTGGATGTGAATTCAATTTGTAACATTTAAGAGAAGTTTGGCTAGGTACATGGATATGAGGGGTATGGAACATTGCAGCCCTTGTACAAGTAGATAGGACTAGGCAGAAGATCAGGTTAGAATGGACTGGATGGGCCGAAGGACCTGTGTCTGTGCTGTAGTACTTTATGACTCTATGACTCTGCCCTGACCCAATTTATAGGCTTGTATTGTTTCAGTAGTAAGGGCAGACAGTGGTGTCGCTGGTAGAATTGCCATCTCACAGCTCCAGCAATCTGGATTTAACACTAACTTGAGAAAATATGCATGTGCTGAAATCCAAAGCAACACACACAAAATGCTGGAGGAACTCAGCAGGCCAGGCAGCAAAAGAGGAAAGAGTCAATGTTTTAGGCCAAGACACATCATCAGGACTAGAAAGAAAGAGGAGAAGTCAGAGTAAGAAGGTGGGGGGAGGGGAGGGGAGGAAGAAGTACGGGGGAGCAGGTGATAGGTGAAACCAGGAGAGGGGCAGGGGTTGGAGTTTGGTGAAAGAGATAAAGGGCTGGAGAAGGAGGAATCTGTTAGGTGAGGATAGAATACTATGGAAGAAAGGGAAGGAGGAGGGGAGCACCAAATGGAGGGGATGGGCAGGTAAGGAGGTAAGGTGAGAGAGGGAAACAGGAATGGGGAATAGTGATGGGTGGGGAGCCATTACCAGAAGTATGAGAAATTGATGTTCATGCTATCGTTGGAGGATATCCAGATGGAATATAAGGTGTTGCTCCTCCAACCTGATCTCTGGAGATAGTCTATCTACCGATATCTTTTATAAACTCACTGATTCTCACAGGTACCTGGACTATACCTCTTCCCACCCTGTCACTTGTAAAAATGCCATCACCTTCTGATGGAGACAGAGAGACCAGGCAAGGGGGAGGAAGGTGTTGGAAATGGACCAAGTACATTTGAGGGCAAGATGGAAGTTGGAGTCACAGATAATGACGTTGATGAGCTCAGTGTGGGTGCAGGAAACAGCACCAGTGCAGTCATTGATGTAGCGTAGGAAGAGTTGGGAAGTGATACCAGTGTAGGCTTGGAACATGGACTGTTCCACGTAGTCAACAAAAAGGTAGGCATAGCTGGGACCCATGCGAGTGCCCATGGCTATACTTTTGGTTTGCAGGAAGTGGGAGGAGCCGTACCTTCTTACTTTGACTTCTCCTCATTCTTTCCAGTCCTGATGAAAGATCTCGGCCTGAAATGTCAGCTGTTTACTCTTTTCCATAGATGCTGCCTACTGCCTGTACTAACATCAGGTACTGTCTGTGTGGAGTTTGCATGTTTTTCCTTCAATTGTGTGGATTATCTCTGGGTCCTCTAACTTACTCCCATTTCAAGTTATCTCTATGTGTAGGTAAGTGGTAGAATCAGGGAGAGATGTTGGTAACATGAACAGAAAAATAGTAGAATTAGTGTAAATGGCTACTTGACATAATGTGCAAATTTGATGTACTGAAGGACCTGTTTCTATGCTCATTGATTCTATGAGGACATTGCAGTATCCATTTTGTCCCAGTATGATAGTCAATGTAGAACCAGCTTCTCCTCTTCCACGTATAAATTAACTGCAGTCTGATTCACAGACTGTAATTGTTATTTGTAAACATGCTCAATAGCTTAATTTGATCTAGAGACATGGTTGTCCAATCCCACCAGTCTTGCCTAAACACCAGAACTCTTCAGTGTAAGCCCTGGTTTGGATCAGGAAAAGTGAGGTTTTAGGATCTTAAGGAGAAAAAAAATTGACCAGTAGAATAAATTCCATTCAATTGCCCTTTTGTGATGTGAAATTGGGTATAATTTTACAACCAAAAGAAAACAATTAAACTTGAGTAAGATGTTATCTCCGTGGGCTTGAAAATGTTTGATTGATTTTGTATCCAAACTAAAAATAAACCTGAGTAATTAAATATTTTCTCAAAACATTTCTAACCCTTGCAGCAGGAATATTTCTGGATGAATATTAGTGACAATATTTCAAATGTATTAAGTGTGATTTCCCATTCTGCTGTCCAGGAGAAATAAACCCATTTAAAGTTAATGGGTTAATGTTTTCATTACATTAAAGACAAAAAAGCAATTCTTACAGTCATCTTTTTCTGGCACAAGCGCCGAGTTAAGGGGAATTCTGTTTATGAAATACTGAACCTTTCCTTTCCTGAACAATGCTTTCACGTTGTTGGGATCTAGGTGCAGCACAGCATTGCTGGAAGCAATCACCTCTTCATGGAGATTCAACTTAAGTTGGGCAGCTGCCAAGTTATTGAGACACTTTAGCCCATCTTCCTGGAGCTCTTCTGCTTCCTGAGCACTGGGTTTAACTGGAACATGAAACAAACACAGATATTAAGAACATATTCAAAATTTAAACTTGTCCAGCATTAAAACTTCATTTGATCTTTATCCATTTCCTGCTGAATAAGTTGCATTTCCTTGCTGTTGCCATGTCTTTGTCAAATTTTTATGTTCACATTTCCCAGCATAAATTCCTGTTTCATATTTAAACTGAAAGCTGCCGATGTTAATGTCACACTTCCTTCTGATAGATGTGGAGATTTGATTTATCTGTCAATTTCTCAGTCTCAAAGACAGTGAAACCAAGTTGTTTCCCAATGTGCAGTAAGTTCTACCATTCAGGTTTAAATATTAATATTCAATTCATCCATTATGTAGAAGTACGAAGGTAATATTAAAATAGAAAACAGTCAATGTTATATTTGCATTTTTCCTTTGCTTCACTTGGTTTTAGTTTCCATGTACAAGACCACAGATCCAAAGAAGGAAGAAAATAGTCAATACTTAATAGTCAATAGTCAATTAAGTACATCATACCTAAAATACTTCAAACAATATTTCTGCTAATTATGTTCAATGCAAAGTCAGTAACAGTTGGCTTTACAAATTGCGATTAGGATGAAATGGGAAGTGTGAAATAAAGAAATTTCTTCAAGTCTTAAGGTTTTAGATTCATAGGGAGATACAGCATTGGAACACACCTGTACCGGGTCCACACCAACCATCACCACACACTTGCGCTAGTCCTACACTAATACCAATCTCCTTACATTCTACAAACTCTCCCAGATTTTACCATTCATCTACACACCAGTGGCGATTTACAGGAATCAATTAACCTACGTCTTTGTGCTGGGGGAGGAAACCTAAGTGCTCACAGGGAAAATGTACAAACCCCACACGGACAGTATCTGAGGTCAGGGTTGGACCGAGGTCTCCGACACTGGACTTGTGAAGAAGTGTGAGGAGGGATCTCCAGAGTGCAAGGCTGAGATATGAAGGCAGGTCAGTCAGTAGATGAGAGAGCCCTGTGGAGATGAAGCAGGGAATATGGTAGAAATGGAGGAGGTTACAACAATGGTAGCATTGTGATCAGGTGACTTCTGAATATCCCACTCCTACCTTATCCTCTTGCTCATTCTGTACATTGATCTCTAGGAAATGATGTTCGTAGACAGGACGTTGCTTGACATAATAGTACCACTCTTCCTCAGTTAGATGGTTGTGGGCTCTTGCCCCAGTGCAGGATTTAAGTAAATACTTGTGGTTGATGTTTTGATGTGGTATCTAAAGAGGGCTGTGTAATCTAAGCTGCTAAATCTGTGTCCTTGTTTGGAAAATGTTAAAAACTGCAGGCATTGCTCAAAGAGCCACAGAGTTTACAGACTGTTCTGATAAATATTTATCATTTTGTCAAGACACCAGAAATAGTCATTTGTCTCATAATAGTGTGCAGATTTCTGTCATGCTTTCCTACACAACAATTCTAATAGCACAAGATGGTCTGTTCACTGAACATGAAGTGCTTTAAACTATTGTGGGGACACAAAGGGTTCTATGTGTATTATGCCCTGAACCTGCCTACTACCAGTTCATGCCCGTGACCTTTTGTTCTGCAGTCCTATTTAAGTGCCCAGAATTTACTTCTCTATTCCACATATGAGTCGAAAAGATTCTGTTCATTCACTCATTTCAATGATCAAGACGTCAAATCCAAGGGACTAGGACTGTTACCTCCCCACATTGCTTCCAAGCTTCAAAAGTTCCATACGTGCCTGGTAGATCAGAACTGGAAACATATTCGACCTAAGCACCTTTCAGGGTGGCAGAGGGGCTCATTACTATTCCTCTTTTGCTCAATTTATTTATTTACACTTTCTTACATTCATAGTAATTTTTTGTCTTGCACAGTACTGCTGCCACCAAACAATAAATTTCATGGCATATGTCAGGGAAAATAAACTTGATTCTGGTAGAACCTCTGATGTATAGCATTAGTGAGCAGTTTCAATGGTGGAGCTGGAGTGTTAGCCCTGTGACCATGTGGGCTCCTCCAGGGAGCCACAAATTGGAGGAATAACACCTTATATTCTTTCTGGTAGCCTTCAAACTGATGGCATGAACATTGATTTCTCGAACTTCCAGCAATTGCCGTTTCCACCCACCCTCCCATTTCTGCTTGACTATTCACGATTCCCATTTCCCTTTCTCACCTTATCTCCTTACCTGCCTAATACCTCTCTCTGGTTGCTGGTGCTCCTCCACCTCCCCTTTCTTCTATGGTCTTCTACCCTCTCCTATCAGATTCCCCTTTCTCCAGTCCTCTATCTCTTTCACCACTCAGCTTCCCTGCTCTTTACTTCACCCCTTCCCCCTTCCAGTTTCACCTATCACCTACTATCTCGTACTTCTTCCTCTTCTACCCCCTTCTTATTCTGACTTATAATCTCTTTTTCTTTCCAGTCCCGATGAAGGATCTCAGCCCGAAACGCTGACTGTTTACTCTTTTTCATAGAATCTGCCTGGCCTGCTGAGTTCCTCCAGCATTTTGTGTGCATTACTGTGATTTGCAGCATCTATAGATTTTCTCTTGTTTGTGATTCTCCTGGGAGCACCAGTTACCCCTGACGTTCGTAAAACACATGGATACTTGGATTAGAAGGTCAAGAGACCACTGTAGCCCCTGGTGTGCAGGTGAATGGATTAATCTGGGGAGAGGTGTGTTGGGGGAAGGGTTTGATGGGAAAATTGGGAGAATAAAATGGGTAGGGTGGAAGGAGGTTTGCTTTACGGGCAGACTTAGTGGACAGAATGGCTTCTTACTGGGCTGTATGACTCAAAGACACAGACAGATGAACATACATTCAGTGGGTCACTTTATTAGGCACACCTGTACACCTGCTCATTAATACAAATGTATGAAAGCAGCTGAATGCATAAAAGCATGCAGGCATGATCAAGAGGTTCAGTTGTTGTTCAGGCCTAACATTAGAATGGGGAGGAATTGTGATCTGAGTGACTTTGACCGTGAAATGATTGTTGGTGCCAGACAGGGTGGTTTGAGTATCTCCGAAACTGCTGACCTCTGGGATTTTCATGCACAACATTCATGAGCAGGGGTTCCCAACCTGGGGTCTATGGACCTCTTACTTTGTGGTATTGGTCCATGCCATAAAAAAAGGTAGGGAACCCCTGCTCTAAAGGAAAATGGCATGAAAACAAAATAAAAACATCCAGTGAGCAGCAGTCCAGTAGGTGAAAATACCTTGTCAGAGGAGAATGGCCAGACTGATTCAAGTTGACTAGAAAGTAACTCAAATAAACGCACATTACAACAGTGGTGTGCAGAAGAGCATCTCTGAATGCACAACATGTTGAACAATAAAGTGGAGAGGCCACAGCAGCAGAAGACATTGGTGGCCACTTTATTAGGTGCAGGAGGTACCTAATAAAGTTATCACTGAAACTGTTGCCCTGCTGAAGTGGTTCAGCAATGAGCAGCACAATCTAAAGCAAAGTTATCAGCTGATGGTTCCATTGGCATAAAATTTGTGCTCAGATGAATATGATGATTGTTAGTTTTACATTACTCTCTTCCAATCTCTTCCCTTTTGACATTATTTCTTATTTCTATTCAAAGATATAGGTTACAGGTAGGTAGAAGGTGGGCTACCAGTAGTCGGGCTGTCCGGAGACCATGAATCATTATGTCAAGGATCATTGGTTCCTCTTGATAATTGAGTTGAGATAGGATCTAGCAGCTGCAAGTCTTCAAGTCACACACTGATAGGAAACCTGGCAGGATCTGTGGTGGCCCATATGAGTGAAGCCCCAGGTGGATCCTGGGTGTTTATTTTCTGATTGTAGCTGGCCGTACAGGAGCCACACAACAGCAGCCTGTCATCACCAACATTTGACATTGGTGCAGAATGAAAGCAACTATTCAAATCAACCTTTCCAATGTTTTAGATTTTTGTAGGCCTCGTTTTTCATTTGTTTTTATCCATTAAAGTTTAAACTATGGGTAAGCTCCCTGTAGTAGAAGCAACACAGGTTAATTACACATGATAATAGATACATGGGAGTATCAGAAAATATAATTGACATTGTGAGATTACCAGGCCAGTTAGCAGGGGGTCCATACTGTTAAGTAGTGAATCTGTGGAATTTGTTGCCACAGATGGCTGTGGAGGCGAAGTCATTGGGTATATTTAAGGCAGATGTTGATAGATTCTTGTTTAGTCGAGGCAAGAAGGGATATGGCGAGAAGGCAGGAGATTGGGGCTGAGAGGAAAAATGGATCGGCCATGATGAAATAGCGGAGCAAACTCAATGGGCCAAATAGCCTAATCCTGCTCCTATATCTTATGATTTTATTGAATAATAGCTTCTTAGGAATCAGAAAGGCAAGAAAATTGCAGGCATTGGAAAGCTGTGAAACTGATGAAGGATAATTGACCCAAAGCATCAATTCTCCTTCTCTCTCCACAACTATTGCATGATTTGCTGAGTATTTCCAGTATGTTCTGTTTTAAAGTTGCTTCTCAAGAATAATTGCTGCAGTGATGTGCTGAGTTTGGTGAACTATATGCAATAGTGAGGGCAAAGTAAAATTGAAGGGGAGGAGGTTCCATTTGAAGCTTTTATTGGGTATAAGATGTGAATGATGACTGTGTCAGGTACATTGCGGACCTTTAAATGTTGTGAATATTAGATCCTCCCAGCTGACATGTCAGACGCACTGGGGAAGTGGAAGAAATATCATGGGCTTCATGGAAATAAACCTAATCTCACAATTTTCCTTTGCACATGAATTTTTAAAAAATGAAATTAAGTGCAAAAGTACACAAACTTGGAGCAATTAAATCCATTAATTTGGTTATGTGCTTTAACATTCAGACCCTTTGGATGCTAAAGAGTAAATGCATGGTATTGCTTTCATTTCCATTAACTGAATGTGGGTCCCTTCCTACAATATTCAAATATCTGAATTTAGGAATCCAAGTGGGCTAGGGTTCTTTCTACACCTACAACCCCTTTTCCAGTACAGATGAAGGCTCGCAACTCAAAGTGTTGACTGGTTATTCCCCTCCATAGATGCTGCCTAGCTTGCTGATTTCCTCCAGCATTTCATGTGTGTGTGTTCAAGGCATTTCAAAGGTTTGCACATAATTGGGGGATTATCCTGTTCTCCTGCTGTAGCTGTGGCAAGACTCCTGGCAGACAGGATAATTGAAATAGGAGACCGAAGGTTGATTTGATCAAAGGCTATAGGAAGTGCTGGAAGGCCTGGTGTAGCATAGGATATTTCTCCCAATTTTTCATTGACATCCGGAGTGCAACAAACAAGTGTAAAATCTTGTTTTGTATAACACTCAGCTCCATTAGTCCTACACCTGTGGTTTTCTTCTCAGACGGAGAGAGATCTCAAAATAGCAGTCAGCACGAAGTGAAAAATTCTTTTCCCACACAAAATACAATAGCAATTTGGACTCCCTGTTGCAGAAGACCATAGGTGATGTGGCAATTAGAACTTGCAGGGCTGATATTGTTAGATTTTGTTTCAGTTAAACTTATTAAGGGGTGGACAGGAAAAGTAGATATAGTTTACCCAAGGTTTAGTTCATCCACAAATTGAATAGTGGAGCAAGCTCAAGCAATTTAATAGCTTACACCCGTTCTTAATATTCTTCCATTAGGGCACCCTGTTTCTCTTTGGGTTTTGGCAAAAGCCATGAGACCCACCTGGAAAATTTTTCCTTTGTAACTTGGCACCCTAAGAACACAGCATTGTCAGAGAAGATTGGCTAAATTTCAGTCTATTTATTTTAATAACCTGCATTCCTGCAATAACCTTATGTTTTCTTGTCAGTGAATGAGATTTGATTGCATGAATATACAATATGTGATGGCCATGTCATTTATTCTGTAACAGGTCAGTGTATGAATTATGCTTTCTAATTTTTAAGTCACTCTTACAACATGGGTGTGACTAGGAAGCCCAGTATTTATATTTACTCCCTAAATTTCCTGCCACTGTCTCAAAAAGCCAACAGTTCCAGGCAGGTACGTGCTCACGGCCTCTCCTATAATGCTTTTTCATTGTGAAATTAAATCTTGCTATTCTTGACCTTGTTGCATAGGGTTAGAGTTTGTGAAGTTCTAGATTGACAGTATCAATGTGTCCGGTTTGATTCAGGTCCATGTCTAAACATGCCTTGAAAGTGCCTGATTCCTTCCTGACCTCAGAAGCTAACGTAATCTTCTCATTGGGCTCATATGCAATCTTGGCTCAGTAGCTAACTCTGCTAACAGCTCTGTGCCTCAGCGGTGAGAAGGCCACTCTTATAACAATACACCTCTAGGGTCAGTATGATCTGGGTTTCAACCAAACAGGAAAGTTGGGATGTTCCGATTAATGCTGTGTAAATACTACCCATGCAGAATTACCGGCTGCCAGGAAATGACAAATCATACACCAGCATAAATTTATAAAGTATATTTATCAATTTCGGCTTCATCTAATAGCTATTAAGAGAAAGAAAAGAAAGAAAGAAAATAAAAGGGCCCATTACAGTTAGACCAGTCAAAATGTGCACATGCAAACATGAGAAAATCTGCAGATGCTGGAAATTCAAGCAACACACACAAAATGCTGGTGGAATGCAGCAGACCAGGCAGCATCGATAGGATTAGTCACGGTTAGTCTTGACGAAGGGTCTCGGCCCGATACGTCGACTGTACTTCTTCCTACAGATGCTGCCTGGCCTGCTGCGTTCCACCAGCATTTAAAATGTTCATATGACTGTTGAAGCTCATCTCTTCCAAAAGCTGGGTATAGCCATTATTCACGGCACTGAATTCTCATCACTAATCACTGATAGAACTTCTCATTTTGGACTCCTTAATCTCGCGAAGCATTCTTTGCAATAGCATATTCCTGATCTTCTCTTCTCCGTATCTCCCGCCAAAAGACCACAAACCTCAGCACGCCGGCGACAAATTTATCTCTGCCCAGCTCTTTCTAGAACCTTCTCCCGATCCCACCATCCTGATTGGCTGACACAACATTCCTAAGTTGAATAACATGGCTCCTTATCTTTATCCAAAAGCAAAACATTCTACCAGCAGGACACACTGCTTTTACAGAAAACTACTAAAATGAAATACCTCATAGCATAGCAGTAGAAATCTTAACCAGAACATTACATTGAATTATCTCAGACCTGCATAATCCTGGATGGGAGATAACCTGAAAATAACATGTACAGTCCTTAGGTTGGCACAGTGATGTGCCTGGCAAAGCTGCTACATCACAAGTTTGGTGATCCAAGTTCAATCCTGACTTCCAGTGCTGTTGGTGAGGAGTCTTACGTTCTCCCCATGACCTCCCACATCACAAAACAGGTAGTTAGGTAGTTGGCTTCTTTGGAAATTGCCACTAGAGTGTAGGCAAGTGGTGGGATTTTATTTATTTATTGCTAGGTGGTGTAGCACCTACCAATCCCCCGACTTAATCCTAGCCTAATCACGGGACAATTTACAAAGACCAATTCACCTATCAACCAGATACATCTTTGGAATGTGGGAGGAAACCGGAGCACTTGGAGGAAATCCACATGGTCATAGGGAGAATGTATAAACTCCTGGGTCACTGGTACTGCAAAGCATTGTGCTAACTACTATGCTACTGTGTCTATTTTTGAAGAGTTGATGGGAACATGGGGAGAATAAAGTGGGAGTGCGGTAAATAGGTGGTCGAAGTTCAGTGTGGACTCAATGGGTTGAAGAATCTGTTTCCTTGCTGTATGACATTCTGTGACTCTATGATTCTCAGAATTTATCCCACAACTATCAACGTGATAATGAACTGATAACCCATTTCTTAGATGACAAGTATAAGGAACTTCTGTGCTTTTCTTTCAAATAGCGTGAAAGAACAGACAGAAAGTAGGTCAAGTCCTCTTCTGAATGAAATTACCTCCAGCCATGTAATATAGCTTCACTACAACACTAGAGTATCAGCCTAAATCTTATACTCAAGTTGCTACAGGGGACTTTGAACTCACGATCTTCTGACTCTGATTCAAGAGTGCTATTGACTGAGTCACCAGTAACACCTGTCAGTAGAGTGGTGGGCAGAAGGCCAGCAGAGGAAGTTTAAACAGGGAAAGGAGAATGAGAACAAAACAATACAAAATATGGTAACAAAAGATTATTAATGCTTGTGCCTTACGTTCTGTGGAAACATTCAGGATGTCCAGTGCAAGGTTGTATGACTTTACAGCGCCATGGTAGTCACCTCTCTGGAAGTGGTAGTTTCCACGCTCTCGTTTCTGCTTACAGATCCGTATGCAGTCTGAAGGTGACAGCTGTTTTGGGTTTGGAGCATTTCTAACATCAAGCAGCTGGATTTCATAGATCACTGTTGCATCCGGAGGGATATCAGGAGCCCTAAAATGAAAGGGAAACAATAGTAATCGTTTTTCACCCAGTGGTCATGTGTTTTGCAGAAAGCTGGAAATCTACTGTCAAGGGGCTAAGCTATGAAGTCAGCAGTGGCTTATATTTACCTAACACCTTGACCAGTATAAAACAGTACATGGTGATTCCTAATAGAGTTATCCACCAGAACTGGCCACTGAGACACAGAGAGCGATTTGTGATAACATTTTAAAGACCCTAAAGAAGGAAAGAGAGGTGGAAAAACTTTACGAAATGGACTCCAGAATCTAGAACCCATGTAGCTGTCATTAGCTGCAGGAAGATCAAGAACTGGATACTGATTGTGGATGATCAGCCATAATGGTGGTGCTGGCTCGAAGGGCCAAATGGCCTACTCCTGCACTTATTGTCTATTGTCTATTCCAGGATGGAGGGCAGTCACCTTTCACATGCTGGTGTCTATTCTATTTTGGACAACCCAGTAATGAAGAGAAAGTCTGCTGAGGAATGTCCTGAGTCCAGAGATACTAAAGGCAATGACAACAGTTTCTTAGCATCTGTGCAATTGTGCAGTTTAATAGAAAGTGAAATAGAGGGTCTTAGTAACAGCAAGATATAGAGTAAGAAGGGCATTTCAGCGTCAAGCACTAAGATTATAGCCATTTTGACTCAGCCTTATACAAAAGCCAGGGACAGATCAATGACTTGGGAGCGAGTTAGAGGTAGAAACTGTAGAAAATGGTTTTGGTCTTCTGAATATTCAACTGGAAGTAATTTATGATCAGCTGCTGTGGGACAATTAGAATGACAATTAGAAACATTGAGCAGGAGTCAATATGAACGTGAAATGTTTTTTGATAGTATGCTAAAGGACAGAATGTTGATATGAAATAGGATCCTCTAAGGATAGATCCTTGAGGGAAGGCTTTTTCACTACCATGATCAATTAAATTAGAATTGTACATGGGGTCCAATCTAGCTGTTGGATGAGGAAGGTATACTTCGCCACATCAAGGCTGAAGGTAGTTCCAAAGTGGTGGGAAGAGATAAACTGTCTTCTGTTCATAGACTTTGATAAGATCTGTTGTAGCATTATGGCATGATCTGACAGGAGCTTTCAGACGTGAATGGCGAGAGACTAAATTTGCATAACACCTTGTTTCTGTGCGTTACGATCTCCATTTCCCATGAAATATTGCAAAAAAACCAACTAGAATCACAGGATGTTCTGTGAAGTTAGTGACTCTCATTGCCGGATGCTCCATGTTCCTAATGCATAAACCACAAGAGGATTCTAGACCTGCACAGTCATTTCTAACAACATGCATCACACATCTCGACACCACTTCCAGGATTGATCTGGACTCCACAGGCCACTCCTGCAGAGAATAGGGCTTAATCCTGCATGGTTTATGAGAAATCAGCTCTCAGTCTGAAGCTCCAAACTAGATTCAGATGGGCAGCTATTGACATATTTCTTCACTTGTTCTTCTTCAGGTCTACCTCCCCTCCCTGCCACACTCCCCATCTCCACCATCAAACTCCCATGGTTCCAAAACATTCAAACTCTCAAACATTCAAAATTCAGTCTATTATAGTGCTACAGCAGATCTTATTAAAGTCTATAACTACAAAGCAACTTTTTCATCCCATTGGTTATCTGAATTTCTCTCGACCAATTAATTATTTGAAACCAAAATCTATCTTCTTCCACACCCAATTCTCCGACCATAACATTTCTTTATCGTACTATGTTCACTGGAAGGGGATCCCCACTCAAACCTCTTTCTCAGTTCATGATCTGTAGCCCCTCACTCTCTTGGACTTTTTCCCCTCATGCCTTACCGAGCCAGCTGTAACCCAAACTATTTAATTTAAGTTGGTGTAATGACATTGTGCGCAAAACGAGGGCCTGATTACTTGGGCCACAAGTGGATCTATTGCTGATAATTTTTTTTTACTTACTTATATTTTATTTTATTGAGATACAGCACAGAACAGGCCCTTCCAGCCCTTCAGGATGCTGTTGGGTGAAAAGTTATGGCATGTTGATAACAACTGCAATTCACCATGTCCTGAAATAAATCATTGTACTTAACCTCAACATAACTCAAAGCGTCTGACACAGAGTACACTAACTGATCCAAACATTTTGGTTAAAGTTTCCAATATTACAACAGCAGCCATACTTCAGGAGTTCTTTCCTGGCTGACACATTCTTCAGAGTATTATGAAGTTGTAGTTTGTGAAAAAACAGCATATTTTTTGAAATGCTAAAATCCAAATTATAACTCTGATATTCCTTCAATGCAAAATGCAGAAAGACATAAAGACATTCTGCATCACCCAATATCAGCAAGTGTTTTTGCTTATGTGCACATGCATGTGTATGTGTGTGTGTATATATATGTATAGACACACACATATATATTGATTGTACACGCACACACATACAAACATATGTGTGTGTGTGTGTGTGTGTGTGTGTACAATCAATGATAGCAATATCACAGGATATAAAAAGTTCATTGTAAGTTAACAATCTGTGTCCTATTTGCTTCTACAGAATGTTAACTCTTTACAGTGTTTATTTACGTACTTTGCCTTTGAATGAGGTGTGGGTATTTGTATAAAGTATTTATCGGCAATGTTTTGTTGTTATGAAAGGTTCTCTAAAGTGCAGAAAATAATCCACAAGGAGCAGGCTGCCAAAAAGACTGGAGACAAGCCAATGCTATTGTTCTATTCACTGGACAAGAATAATATTCCGGTCTTTGAAGAGGTGCCTTAAGCTGCCTTTTATTTTCAGTAGATCTGCGGAGCTCTGATACTTTGTCAGGCTTAACCAATCTCCATAGGTGAGGTGGAATGGAATGTCAACAGACTATTCAAAATGGTAGGTCACAGCCAAGTTCATCCATGCCCAGTGAGCAGGGGAACAGACTTATCTGATGCTATGGATAATTAGGTAGTGGCAGTCCATCTGCAAGTCATGATGTTCCCATGCAGGTCCACCTAGGTGCTGGAGGTTTAGGTAATGTTATAAAAGTACAATTTTGAAGTCAATCATGCGGTTCCTTAAGATTGTTATAACCGGGGGTGGGGGGGGGGGGTTGTAATGGGGATAAGCTCTCTCTACTTATTAAATGCTCCCAATGGTCTGCACCTTAATTAGCTTCTGACACCCAAATCCCGCTCCTGGCCGTCATGTGTGGCTTAGCTATTAAGCTCAGCAGAACAGTTTCTGGCACCTTAAAACTAGTCACTTCGGGCAGGCGGGGGCTCGTCAGCCACGGTTGACAGCTCATCTAGGATGAGGAAAAGTCTGATTTCTAACCTCTTCTGCCTCGTGGCTATACCCACTCATGGGGAAGGCTTCGGGTGTAAATCCTGAGAGAAAATTCCGGAGCCGAATTCCCTCAGACAGCCCAACATTTTCAACACTGACTGGCAACGCTAGCAATGCTGCTGGTACCAAACTATATCTGTCTCGGCTGTTCCTTTGGGTTCATCAGATGCATGGAGAGGGGAAGCCTGCTACATGGGACAGCTTGTTCTCCATATTGTACTGCCCAAGCTTGTGTATCTAGACAGTGAGGATGCAACATCCATAGTCAGCTCTGAATGATGGAAGCCTCACTCACTCATGTGGACCACCCCAGAAACATCCATGCTGTGCCAATGGGTACCTAATGTGATGGATGGATACCAATCAAACCAAGTGCCTTATCAATATAAGTGTGAAGCATTTTGAACGCAGCTATTATGTAATATTACAGAAACAAGATTGTCTTGATAGAATTATACAGGACTTGGGCAAGAATACTGTGCACGGGTTTGTCTTCTTATTGAAGAAAAGAAAGTTCGCTGGACTGGTTCAATGGAACTACTATCTGAAGAGAGATTGGATTGACAGGGCTCATGTTCACTACAATTTAGGAAAATGAGAGGAGATCTCATTCAAACGTACACAGCTCTGACAGGATTTCACAGGATAGATTTGGAGAGGATGGAGGTCCGGAACAAGGGATCACATTCATGGCATACGGGGAAATAACCATTTGGTCTGAGATGAGGAGCAATTTTTTTACTCAGAGGGTGGTGAACCTGAGGAATACTCCACCATGGAAACTGTAGAGGCCAAGATGCTGAATATATTCAAAAAGAAGATAGACTGATTTGTAGTCACAAAGGCATCAAAGAATATGGGGAGAGAATGGGAATATAGCATTGAAAAAAAGGAATGTGAGGGGAGGCCCAGAGGGAAGAACAGTCCACTCCTGCTCCTATTTTTTATCTACTCATCCTGACAATTGGAGAGGATTCCATCACCATCCTGGCTTCTGCCTTGTATGTAGCAAAAGGGTTCAGAGATATCATAAAATGAGGATGTGAGTCAAGTTGCAGAATTACCCATTTGATCTTTCGAACTTACCTGGTTTGGAAATTGAATGTTTCCTGTCTAAACTGCTCAAAGTACCAAAAGTCATTGATTGTCACATGCACAAGTACATGTGTGCACAGGTGCAGTGAAAAACTTACTTGCTATGTGCCTGTGATGCTGCTGAAAATAAGATTTGGATTGCATCTGTGTATACATGTTCTTGTGCATATGCCAATAAACGTTGAATTTTGGTTATTGAGCGGTTACTTAGGGCCACATAATCTTGTTAACAGGTCCAGTTGCTCTTCTCAAGGAAGGATATACTTGTGTTAGACAGTGTACCAGATTGTCCCTTGAAATACAGATCTGTTCCTTTAAGGAAAGATGAAGTAGACTGGTCATATAGTCTACAATTTAGAATCATGAGAGTTGATTTCATTGAAAGACACAAATTCCTTATGGGACTTGACATGGTTGATAAAGGATGATAAAGACAAAAGCGATGCAGTAGATATGGTGTACTTGGATTAGACAAAAGCGATGCAGTAGATGTGGTGTACTTGGATTAGACAAAGGAGATGGAGTAGATGTGGTGTACTTGGATTTTCAGAAGGCCTTTGACAAGATGCCACACATGAGGCTGCTTAGCAAGATAAGAGTGCATGGAATTACAGGGGAGTTACTAGCATCAGTGGAGCATTGGCTGATCAGCAGAAAACAGACTGGGAATAAAGGGATCCTGTTCTGGCTGGCTGTCAGTTACCAGTGGAGTTCCACAGGGTCGGTGTTGGGACCGCTGTTTCTTACATTGTATGTCAATGATTTGGACTATGGGATTCATGGATTTGTGGCTAAATTTGCCAATGATGCAAAGATAGGTGGAGGAGCGGGTAGTGCTGAGGAAATAGAGAGCCTGCAGAGAGACTTAGATAGTTTAGGGGAATGGGCAAAGAAGAGGCAAATGAAATACAATGTTGGAAAGTGTATGGTCATGCACTTTGGTGGAAGAAATAAACTGGCAGACTATTATTTAGATGGGGAGAGAATTCAAAATGCAGAGATGCAAAGGGACTTGGGAGTCCTTGTGCAAGATACCCTAAAGGTTAACCTCCAGACTGAGTCGCTTGTGAAGAAGGTGAATACAATGTTGGCATTCATTTCTAGAGGCATAGAATATAAGAGCAGGGATGTGATGTTTAGGCTCTATAAAGCACTCGTGAGACCACACTTGGAGTATTGCGTGCAGTTTTGGGCTCCTTATTTTAGAAAGGATATACTGACATTGGAGAGGGTTCAGAGAAGATCCATGAGAATGATTCCAGGAATGAAAGGGTTACCATATGAGGAACAGCTGGCAGATCTTGGGCTGTATTCCCTGGAGTTCAGGAGAATGAGGAGTGATCTCATAGAAACATCCCAAATGTTAAAAGGCCTGAACAGATTAGATATGGCAAAGTTATTTTCCATGGTAGGGGAGTCTAGGACAAGAGGGCACAACTTCAGGATTGAAGGACATCCACTTAGAACAGAGATGCAGAGAAATTACTTTAGTCAGAGGGTGGTAAATCTGTGGAATTTGTTTCCATGAGTGGCTGTGGAGGCCAAGTCATTGGGTGCAATTAAGGCAGAGATAGATAGGTTCTTGATTAGCCAAGGCATCAAAGGGTATGGGGAGAAGGCAGGGGAGTGGGGATGACTGGAAGAATTGGATCACCCCATGATTGAATGGTGGAGGAGACCCGATGGGCCAAATAGCTTGTTTCTGCTCCTATATCTTATGGTCTTATAAACTGACATTGTTTCCCCTGCCTAAGGTCTGCAGAACCAGGAGCAACATCAGCCATTCAGGAGATAGAAAAGAAAAAAATCACCAGTCACATGATACCGAGGCTTTGAAATACTCTCCCCCAGGGTGCTCTGGAGGCTCAGCCACTGAGTATTTTAACAAGAAACTGATATATTTTTACATAAAAAGAGAAGCAAGAAATATGAAGTTATTACTGGAAAGTGGCGCTAAGATAAAAGATCAGCCTCAATAATAGAAATGGCGGGGTTGGTTGGTGAATGGCCAAATTGTGCTTCTATTTCATATGTTCTTCTCTGCATAGAAGGTCAAAAGATAAAATCAGAAAATACTGGAAACATTCTTTGGGACAAAACGCACCTGGGGAAAGATTTTTCAGGGCCAATAATTAACACTTAATGCCTGAGCAACTGTACGTTACTGAATGGACTTTACACACAAAAGGCCTGTCCTTTACATGCTTTGCCATTGTAGAACCTGGAAAGGCAGAAGACCAGGAAGCAAGGTTTGAGGTGCTTGTATTGCGCAAAGGTGAGAGAGGCCTGAGGCTGTTGCTAATGTGGAGGAGGTAATGATCTTGTGGGGTAAAGGGAAAGGAACTGTGGTGTTGAGTTAGTGGTGGGAAGGAGAATGATCAAGCCAAGAGGTTGGTGAATGGGTGAGGCCAGCAGTTTGGTAGATTGGTGTTGGTGAGAGTAGGTTGTGAGACTGGTTAAACAGTTCATCAATGGTGTGAATAGACTACGATTGTGAACTCATTGGGAGTTATGGAGTACCAAATGGAGTTGAAGAAAGCTGTATTTTTTATTTCAAAGAAACATCTTATTCATAATATATACAGTAAATAATCTATTATAAGAGAGTTGTAAAAGAGTGCCTGAAGGCTTTGTGTGTCAATGCAAGGAGCATTCGTAATAAGGTGGATGAATTGAAAGTGCAGATTGTTATTAATGATTATGATATGGTTGGGATCACAGAGACATGGCTCCAGGGTGACCAAGGATGGGAGCTCAACGTTCAGGGATATTCAATATTCAGGAGGGATAGACATGAAGGAAGGGGAGGTGGGGTGGCGTTGCTGGTTAAAGAAGAGATTAACGAAATAGAAAGGAAGGACATAAGCCGGGAAGATGTGGAATCGATATGGGTAGAGCTGCGTAACACTAAGGGGCAGAAGACGCTGGTGGGAGTTGTGTACAGGCCACCTAACTGTAGTAGTGAGGTCGGAGATGGTATTAAACAGGAAATTAGAAATGTGTGCAATAAAGGAACAGCAGTTATAATGGGTGACTTCAATCTACATGTAGATTGGGTGAACCAAATTGGTAAAGGTGCTGAGGAAGAGGATTTCTTGGAATGTATGAGGGATGGTTTTTTGAACCAACATGTCGAGGAACCAACTAGACAGCAGGCTATTCTGGACTGGGTTTTGAGCAATGAGGAAGGGTTAATTAGCAATCTTGTCATGAGAGGCCCCTTGGGTAAGAGTGACCATAATATGGTGGAATTCTTCATTAACATGGAGAGTGACATAGTTAATTCAGAAACAAAGGTTCTGAACTTAAAGAGGGTAACTTTGAAGGTATGAGACGTGAATTATCTAAGATAGACTGGCAAATGACACTTAAAGGATTGATGGTGGATATGCAATGGCAAGCATTTAAAGGTTGCATGGATGAACTACAACAATTGTTCATCCCAGTTTGGCAAAAGAATAAATCAAGGAAGGTAGTGCACCCGTGGCTGACAAGGGAAATTAGGGATAATATCAATTCCAAAGAAGAAGCATACAAATTAGCCAGAGAAAGTGGCTCACCTGAGGACTGGGAGAAATTCAGAGTTCAGCAGAGGAGGACAAAGGGCTTAATTAGGAAGGGGAAAAAAGATTATGAGAGAAAACTGGCATGGAACATAAAAACTGACTGTAAAAGCTTTTATAGGTATGTAAAAAGGAAAAGACTGGTAAAGACAAATGTAGGTCCCCTACAGACAGAAACAGGTGAATTGATTATGGGGAGCAAGGACATGGCAGACCAATTGAATAATTACTTTGGTTCTGTCTTCACTAAGGAGGACATAAATAATCTTCCAGAAATAGTAGGGGACAGAGGGTCCAGTGAGATGGAGGAACTGAGCGAAATACATGTTAGTAGGGAAGTGGTGTTAAGTAAATTGAAGGGATTGAAGGCAGATAAATCCCCAGGGCCGGATGGTCTGCATCCTAGAGTGCTTAAGGAAGTAGCCCAAGAAATAGTGGATGCATTAGTGATAATTTTTCAAAACGCGTTAGATTCTGGACTAGTTCCTGAGGATTGGAGGGTGGCTAATGTAACCCCACTTTTTAAAAAAGGAGGGAGAGAGAAACCGGGGAATTATAGACCGGTTAGCCTAACGTCGGTGGTGGGGAAACGGCTGGAGTCAGTTATCAAAGATGTGATAACAGCACATTTGGAAAGCGGTGGAATCATCGGACAAAGTCAGCATGGATTTGTGAAAGGAAAATCATGTCTGACGAATCTCATAGAATTTTTTGAGGATGTAACTAGTAGAGTGGATAGGGGAGAACCAGTGGATGTGGTATATTTGGATTTTCAAAAGGCTTTTGACAAGGTCCCACACAGGAGATTAGTGTGCAAACTTAAAGCACACGGTATTGGGGGTAAGGTATTGATGTGGATGGAGAATTGGTTAGCAGACAGGAAGCAAAGAGTGGGAATAAACGGGACCTTTTCAGAATGGCAGGCGGTGACTAGTGGGGTACCGCAAGGCTCAGTGCTGGGACCCCAGTTGTTTACAATATGTATTAACGACTTAGATGAGGGAATTAAATGCAGCATCTCCAAGTTTGCGGATGACACGAAGCTGGGTGGCAGTGTTAGCTGTGAGGAGGATGCTAAGAGGATGCAGGGTGATTTGGATAGGTTGGGTGAGTGGGCAAATTCATGGCAGTTGCAATTTAATGTGGATAAATGTGAAGTTATCCACTTTGGTGGCAAAAATAGGAAAACAGATTATTATCTGAATGGTGGCCGATTAGGAAAAGGGGAGGTGCAACGAGACCTGGGTGTCATTATACACCAGTCATTGAAAGTGGGCATGCAGGTACAGCAGGCGGTGAAAAAGGCGAATGGTATGCTGGCATTTATAGCGAGAGGATTCGAGTACAGGAGCAGGGAGGTACTACTGCAGTTGTACAAGGCCTTGGTGAGACCACACCTGGAGTATTGTGTGCAGTTTTGGTCCCCTAATCTGAGGAAAGACATCCTTGCCATAGAGGGAGTACAAAGAAGGTTCACCAGATTGATTCCTGGGATGGCAGGACTTTCATATGTAGAAAGACTGGATGAACTGGGCTTGTACTCGTTGGAATTTAGAAGATTGAGGGGAGATCTGATTGAAACGTATAAAATCCTAAAGGGATTGGACAGGCTAGATGCAGGAAGATTGTTCCCGATGTTGGGGAAGTCCAGAACAAGGGGTCACAGTTTGAGGATAAAGGGGAAGCCTTTTAGGACCGAGATTAGGAAAAACTTCTTCACACAGAGAGTGGTGAATCTGTGGAATTCTCTGCCACAGGAAACAGTTGAGGCCAGTTCATTGGCTATATTTAAGAGGGAGTTAGATATGGCCCTTGTGGCTATGGGGGTCAGGGGGTATGGAGGGAAGGCTGGGGTGGGGTTCTGAGTTGGATGATCAGCCATGATCATAATAAATGGCGGTGCAGGCTTGAAGGGCCGAATGGCCTACTCCTGCACCTATTTTCTATGTTTCTATATATTCCTTAAGGAGGACCTACTTGTCACATTTTCCCAGAGTCAAGTCTACCGGCTAGGACCTGCCTAGCTAGTTCCCTTTTAAGTAACACTGAGATGAATCCCACAAAGGCAGTGCAAACCATTCATGGGCATGGGTGAAGATCCATAAAATGCCATCCAGGCCTGAAATGCATACTGTTGAAAACCACCGTATACAAATAATCTGTAGATGCTGAAAATCCAAGCAAGACCCACAAAATGCTGGAGGAACTCAGCAGGCCAGGCAGCATCTACAGATGTCCTGCTGAGTTCCTCCGGCATTTAGTGTTTGTTACCACTGTATACACTTATCTTCCTCTGTGCATTAGCAAGCTCATACGTGGTGGAAGGTCCAGAAGGAAAATCACCAGCGTTGCTCAACTTACCATGACTCCCAATTTCTTTGTATGTTTCATGTATGATTGAAATTGAATTACGTTGCACAGTGAATTGTGGTGTCATGCAATATGGCTCCTTAACATCATATTATCAACACTGGTCCTATCTAGAATGTCTTTAATGGAACTCTATCATGTAAAGTTAGTAGAAGTCAACAACCCTCTGAGTTAAGCTTAATGGCCCCATTTGAACTTGTTTTCTGTATGTGTTATTTTATCTGGTTATTCACATGGTGATATAAATTATTTGATAAAAATGATTTGGCAATCCATTTCCTAAGCATTTACTTACTATATTTCTATATCAGTTATTAATTCAAGTTTTGCAGCACGAAAATCAAGACTAAACTGCAACTTAAACAGATGAAAGGAGTTTCATCACCTAGAATAGATTTCAAGTTTCTAACATCACAAGGGACCAAAACCTTGGCCGACTTTTCAGTGCACTACTGAAGATGGGTCACTAGACCTGTGTGGTTTCTCAGATATGAATAAAGCCAGAGTTCTCTCTGATGCCCTAGCATGGTGATCTAACCAATGGAGTAATGTTGAAGAAGGGTGGCTGTGAATTAGGTCACATTGGTGTTGGATAATGTTGAATTTGTGAAGTGTAGACCAGGAAGGCCGGTCAGAAGCACCTTCAGCAGCTTCAGCAATGACCATCTTTCCATCTTATGAACAGAAAGAGGGATGTTCACTGATGTTTAATTCCATTTGAATCACCCTACTCAACAAAGCACTGCATAGTTGCATGCAGAGAAGCTTAGACAACAGTCAAGCAAACTATTCATTGCATCATAGAAATGCCTTCTCCAACTTGAGAGAATCTAACTAGCTGTTCTTGAGATCCAATGGGATTACTCTTGTTGGATGCCCCACCATAATATTGTGAAAACTTATCGCTGACAGAAACCCAACTGGACCAAACATAAAATGTCATGGCTACAGGAGCAGGTCAAAGTTACCTGTGGAAGGTTACTCACTTCTTGATATTCCAAGTCTTTCACCAGTTAAAAGGGATAAGTCGGGAGTATGATGGAACACCTTCCACTTATGTGGTTGAGAGCCCTTCCAATCACTCTCAAGATGCTCAACACCACCCAGGCCAAAGCTGCCCATTTGGTTGCCAGACCATTTACCACCCTAAATGCTCATTTCCTCCACCACCAATGGCTGTAATGTGTATTATTGGCAGAATTAACTCCATCCCAACAAAACTTCCCAAACCAGTGACCTTCACCATAAAGTACAAGGGAAATGGGTGCCTGGAAACACAAGCACCTACATGTTCCCCCTCAAAAAGCACATCATCCCAAACGACACTCAGTGGCCACCTTATCAGATACACCTGTACACCTGTTCATTTATGTAAATATCCAATCAGCCAATCATGTGGCAGCAGCACCTTGCATGAAAGCATGCAAACATGGTCGAGGGGTTCAGTTGTTGTTCAGGCCAAACACCAAAAAGGGGAAGATATGTGATCTAAGTGACTTTGACTGTGGAGATATTGCAGGGTACCAGACAAGGTGGTTTGAGTATCTCAGAAACTGATGATTTCCTAGGATTTTCAAGCGCAAGTCTCAAAAGTTTACAGAGGACATTGAAAATTTTTAAAAAAAAATCTAGTGAGTGGCAGTTCTGTGGGTGAAAATGAGAGAGGTCTTGTTAATGAGAGAGTTCAGAAGAGAATGGCCAGACTGGTTCATGCTGACAGGAAGGTGACAGTAACTCAGATAACCATGCATTACAAAAGCAGTGTACACAAGATCATTTCTGAATGCACAGAACATCAAACCTTGAAGTGGATGGGCTACAGCAGCAGAAGACCATGAGGATCCACTCAATGGCCACTTTACTAAGTACCCCCTATATATTATAAGGAAGCCACTGAGTTTATGTCACCAGTCCTTCACAGCTGTGGGTGCAAATCCTGGAACTTCTTCCCCAATCTGTTGGAAGCGCATCTACCAGAAGGATGGCAGTGATTCAAGAAGGTATATCACCATCAATGCATTTATTTATTTTATTGATTCAGAGCTATAGTATGGTAAAAGGCCCTTCTGGCCAAATGAACCCGCACCATCCAAATAAACCCATGTGGCAAATTAACCTACTAAACCATATGTCTTTGGAATGTGGAAGGAAATCTGCACAGTCATAGGGAGAATGTACAAACTCCTTACAGAAAGCGGTACTGCCTCTGATACTGTAATAGCATTATACCAACTGCTATGCTACAGTGCTTCCATATGTTCAAGGACATTTAGGGATACTTTATACTTTATACTTTATTGTCGCCAAGCAATTGGTACTAGAACATACAATCATCACAACGATATTTGATTCTGCGCTTCCCACTCCCTGGATTACAAATGTTAAACATTAAAAATATTAAAAATAGTTAAAATTAGTAAATATTAAAAATTTAAATTATAAATCATAAATAGAAAATAGAAAAATGGGAAGTAAGGTAGTGCAAAAAAAAACCGAGAGGCAGGTCCGGATATTTGGAGGGTACGGCCCAGATCCGGGTCAGGATCCGTTCAGCAGTCTTATCACAGTTGGAAAGAATCTGTTCCCAAATCTGGCCGTACGAGTCTTCAAGCTCCTGAGCCTTCTCCCGGAGGGAAGAGGGATGAAAGGTGTGTTGGCTGGGTGGGTCGTGTCCTTGATTATCCCGGCAGCACTGCTCCGACAGCGTGCGGTGTAAAGTGAGTCCACGGACGGAAGATTGGTTTGTGTGATGTGCTGTGCCATGTTCACGATCTTCTGCAGCTTCTTTCGGTCTTGGACAGGACAGCTTCCATACCAGGTTGTGATGCACCCTAGAATAATGCTTTCTACGGTGCCTCTATAAAAATTAGTGAGGGTTTTAGGGGACAGGCCAAATTTCTTCAGTTTTCTCAGGAAGTAAAGGTGCTGGTGGGCCTTCTTGGCAGTGAACTCTGCTTGGTATTGACCCCGAGGAACGCAAAGCTTTTGACCTGTTCCACTTGCGCACCACCGATGTAAATTGGGTCGTGCGGTCCGCTACTCCTTCTGAAGTCAACAACTAATTCCTTCGTCTTGCTGACGTTGAGGGATAGGTTATTGTCTTCATACCATGCCACCAGGATCTTAATTTCCTCTCTGTACTCAAACTCATCATTACCCAAGATACGGCCTACAATTGTTGTGTCATCAGCAAACTTATATATTGAGTTTGATGGAAACTTGGCTACACAATCATGGGTGTACAGTGAGTACAGCAGGGGGCTGAGTACACAGCCTTGTGGGGCACCGGTGCTCAGAGTGATTGTAGAGGAGAGCTTGTCCCCTGTTTTTACAGCCTGGGTCCTGTCTGTGAGGAAGTTGAAGATCCAGCTGCAGATCTGAGTGCTAAGGCCCAGGTTCCGGAGCTTAGGAATCAGTTTATTTGGAATGATGGTATTAAAGGCAGAGCTGTAGTCAATGAAAAGGAGCCTTACGTATGCATCCTTATTCTCCAGGTGTTCTGAGGAGGAATGTAGGGCCAGAGAGATGGCATCTGCCGTTGATCTGTTGCTCCCGTAGGCGAATTGCAAAGCGTCGTTGTTGACCAGTAGGCTGTGGTTGATGTGTGCCATAACCAATCTCTCGAAGCACTTCATAGCAATTGATGTCAGAGCCACAGGTCGATAGTCATTCAGGCATGCCACCTTGCTCTTCTTCGGCACCGGGATTGTCGTTGAGCAGTAAATGGTGGCCTTGCCAGTAACACCCAGATCATGAAAATTAAATTAATAAAAAAGTATCATGTAATACTTTTGCCAATAGAGCAGAGTTGGAATCTACTGTTCTGGATGTGTTACAAAGATAGGACTAGACAGCCTAAATGATAGGAAAGATATTGAGATTCATTGGAATGACGCCAGGGAGAAAGATGGAGCTTGTGTCTGCAGAACAAGTTGCTCCACAGAAGTGCCTCACTGGTGGGGTCACAAATGGCATTACAGAAATGCAAGTTCTTTCTTCTGTTGATCAGAGGCTTGATTTAAAAACACACAGGCTTTTCTTTTTGTGGACCGGAATTGTCCAGAACAGCTGGGAACTCAACAGGAAATCACAATATCTCGCTATCTATTTCTGCCTCTATTTGGAGTTTATTTTGGCATGTTTCTAGACTATTATCAAACAGTGGAACCAATGGAATCGCTGCTGGGGTAATTAATGCTGCTGGCTGTCTTCAATCTGATAATAGCTGCAATGCTTTGCCATTGTGTTTGCTATGACATGTTTGACCTATCATTGTGGGGCGAACTGATGTACTGTGAGTTGAAACAATTCATCGACCCTAGATATAACTGTTCAAAAAGCTGCTAAATAAAAGATATTGGTGCCTTTAGACAAAGTGTTCATGTACAAAACAATTCGTGGTAAACCATAAAGAAAAATGGAGCAACAAACACAAAGTACTGGAGGAACTCAGCAGGTCAAGTCAAGACAAGTTGATTGTAATTTAACTATATACATGCACATAATGTATATAATCATACAATGTATATAGAAATGAGGCAAAGTTTCTCTGAACCAGGGTGTAAAGAAAAAGGTGCAAAGTTTCTCTGAACCAGAGTGCACAGTAGTTCACTCAACACGCAATAACTTACGAAGGTAAGAATAAAATCTACAGATGAATCACACGTAAATAACAAACTAAAGTGCACAAATTAAATATTGTAAGGTGCGGAACAGATTAACCAGTGAGACTTCGAATACGATGCGGCAGGGAGTTCAGAAGCCTAATGGCCTGAGGGAGGAGCGTCCTAGCTGTTCTTGTTTTTTGCATCGGAGTCTCCTGTAGAAAGTCAAAGAGGATGCTGGATGGATGGGTGGGATCCTTGATAATACTAAGGGCCCTGTATATGCGGCGGTCCTAACTGTCCCTGATGTATGGTAGGGAGGCCCCTATGATCCTATCAGCTGTTCCAGTCCTTTGTAGGGGCTTCAGATTTGATGCTCATCTGCTCCCACACCAGATGGAGATGGAACATGTCAGGATGCCCTCAATGGTGCTCCTGTAAAACACAGTTCAGAGTCATGCTGCATCTATGGGACGGAATCTATGGACTTGGAGGGTCGGAGCAAAGTCAAAATGGCGCTAAACAATGACTTCTTTGCTTGCATCTTCAGAAACAGCTCTATTTCTATCTTTGATATCTCTTTTTTCCTTTTCACGGTTCTTTTGAAGACCTTGTCCTGGAGTTTCACTCTGACTTTGGTTCATTACGGGAGTGGGATCCGCTCTCAGGGCCTAACAACCGGCTGCTTTTTGATATCCTAAGGACACGGCCTGGAAGACTAGCGTGGCTCCAGGGTGCTGGATTTTCATGGCTCTGGAGACGTGCTGATTCTAGGCCGGTGCCACTGACTGAGGTGTCGCGAGAGAACACGGAACATCGGGAGCAGCGGGCTGTGGGTCCAGAGAACTGAGCCTTTCTGGGTCCGACTTACTGGGCACGGAGCTCAGAAAAAGTGATGTAACAGACTTTTAACATCATAAATCAGTGAGCTGTTTGTTATGTCTCCCCTCTCACTGTGAAATGGGGAGAGAACGAACCTTATTAGGGAGAGATGGCACCTGTGGCATGTCGAATTACCGGGTGATGCAAGACTGTGTCTTTATTGATGCTTGCTGCACGCTTGAGTGCTCGGTGGAGGGCATTGATGCTATTTTTGCTGGTGGGGGTGAGTTGTTACCTTGCTGCTGCTTGTGTGTGGGAGCTGAGGGGGGCTTTGGGGTTCTAGCTTTTTACTGTCATTCATTCTTTGGGGCATGCCTCCGTTTTATGTGCATGTTTGTGATGAAAAAGAATTTCAGGATGTATATTGTATACATTTCTCTTACATTAAATGTACCTATTGAAACTTATTGAATAAGCAGTCCATGTTTTGGGTCAAGACCCTTCATTAGAACTCAGCCCTGATATGGAGCATGTTAGTGGTACAATAGTTAAGTTACTACCTATTAATTAACCCAGCTCACACTATTAATTTTACCTCTCTCTGTTATTCTGTTACAGACGGCTTAGTATTTCTTTTTGCACTACTTCAGGTCTGCATTGCCACCTTTGCACCGTTCTCCTGTTCTGTGCTTGTCATTGGGTGGCCGGTAGCGCAGTAGTTAACACATCACTTTACAAGAACCAATGATCACGATTGGGGTTCAATTCTCACCGCTGACTGCAAGGAGTATGAATGTTCTCCCTGTGGCTGTCTGAGTTTCCTCTGGGTTTGCTGATTTCTTCCTACATTCCAAAGAGGTACAGTGAGGGTTAGTGAGTTGTGGGCATGCTATGTTGGCGTCGAAAGTGCGACGACACTTGTGTGCTGTCCAATCCTCACTGATTTGATTTGAGTCAAATGATGCATTTCACTGTACATTTTGATATACATATGACAAATAAAATTAATCTTTATCTTATATTTATTGTTGTATGTCAGTTCAAGTTCAAATTTAATTGTTGTTTGACCATAGATGAATTCCCATGAATACAGCCAAATGAAACAGCATTACTCCAGGGCCAAGGTGCAAATTGCTCTACCAGCAATCATAGATAGCACAGATAAAATAGCAAGCATTTATAAGATAGCAGTAAAACAGTCACACAAAAAATATAGTCCAATCCCTGAGTATATGAATGTTGCAGCAGTCTGCAGTCAAACACTGGGGGGCAGCACTGGCTCCAGCAGGATTGCCACGCCACACTTCCTCCAGCACTTTGGTGGAGTGCCCAACTCTGATGCATTCCCCTGGACGGCTGCAAACATGTGGCACTGTGGCTTGGGGCCCAGCTCTTACTATGACTAAGGCCATGCAGCTTCCCCGCCATCCGCTCTTTCCATTCACCAATAAATTGGACTTGCAGCATTGCAGAACACCAATGTCTATCAGGGTCTTGCAATCACAAGAAAAGCGCTTAAGATTATTGCTCGCTGTTAGACTGCACATCTTCACGCAATGACACCTCTCTGTTGCAAGACAGTATCATAGTTCGCTCCAAGTCCAACTCCTTCAGTTTCTCCACCAAGAAGCAACTTGCTAATGGCATAAACCTACTGCCATCTTACCGGATTTATTAATACCACTTAATTATCAAGATTTAAGTGTTGCTGGCAATCCACGATTTATGGTCCATCTATAAATGGTCTGTGTATTTTACATTAGAGAGCAAGAAATTTCATTGTACCCTGGGGTATATGACAATTAACTCATCTGAATCTGAGTCAGGGCTGTTTTATAATCTGGAGACCTGAGTTCAAATCCCATCATGGCAGCTAAAGCTAAGGCTAGTTTCTTCAAATAGGGGAAATCGGAATGACTTAGGAATGGTCACAGGTGTAAAAACCTATCTGACTCATCCATGTTCTTCCAGATAGAGATTCTGCCATCATTACCAGTTTAGTCAATGAGTGACTCCAGACCTAATATGGAATCTAAAATGTCCGAGAAAATCATTCAGTTCAAAAGTAATCAGGGATGGGCAATAAACGCTGCCCTTACCAGCAATGACACGTCCCGAATGCTGAGTAAATAAAATATAAAACACAATGCTACTAACAGGTGCACTGAGCAGGACATACCTACCTGTGGTTAATACCTGCGATGTTACATCTCAGCTGGAAGCAACTAATCACCATAATGCAGCTCTGGTTAGACATAACACATTAAGAATATGCTTAGATTTCGAGCATCATCAAATTTTCTCTTGTTTGTGTTAAGAATAGCTTAATAATAACTGTGTGCAAACATTTTAGTGAGGATGGTCTAAGCTCTGTTCACTCTTTGAGGAATTAACTGCACGAGAAAATCTAATATATAAGGGACAGTGAGTAAATAGGATAGCAGTGGTTACTCATTCAACGCGTACAAGCATAGAAGGTTGTATTCATGGGGTTGAGATTGTTTTTATTGGTTCAAGACAACACCTGGACGAATGAATGTATTAATTGTTAATTGTTAGTTACAACTGTACCAAGGAATCATTGGCATGGCAACGTAATTCAGGTGTGGGTAAAGGCTCTTGAGATAGATCCTTTACTCCCATTTGAAGGAAGGCCAGCAGGCCCCTGGTAGGCAAGGGAAGTGCTTCAAAGATAATATCAAAAACAGCCAGAAGAAATTCAACATCACATCTAAAACCTGTGAAGACTTTACACTCAATAGATATACCTCGAGGAAATCTGTTCAAGAGGGGGCTGCACGACATGAGAGCGATTTCTGCTCTGCCACAGAAAAGAAGTGGCAGCTGTGACAGGAGAGATTGAGCAACCAGTACACCCAGTCACTAACTACAGCCACCACGTGTTCTTGCATCCTGAACACCCCGTCACTAACTACAGCCACCACGTGTTCTTGTATCCTGAACACCCCGTCACTAACTACAGCCACCACGTGTTCTTGTATCCTGAACACCCAGTCACGAACTACAGCCACCACGTGTTCTTGTATCCAGAATACCCAGTCACTAACTACAGCCACCACGTGTTATTGCATCCTGAACACCCAGTCACTAACTACAGCCACCACGTGTTCTTGTATCCTGAACACCCAGTCACGAACTACAGCCACCACGTGTTCTTGTATCCTGAACACCCAGTCACTAACTACAGCCACCACGTGTTCTTGTATCCTGAACACCCCGTCACGAACTACAGCCACCACGTGTTCTTGTATCCTGAACACCCAGTCACGAACTACAGCCACCACGTGTTCTTGTATCCTGAACACCCAGTCACTAACTACAGCCACCACGTGTTCTTGTATCCTGAACACCCAGTCACTAACTACAGCCACCACGTGTTCTTGTATCCTGAACACCCAGTCACTAACTACACCCACCACGTGTTCTTGTATCCTGAACACCCAGTCACGAACTACAGCCACCACGTGTTCTTGCATCCTGAACACCCCGTCACGAACTACAGCCACCACGTGTTCTTGTATCCTGAACACCCAGTCACTAACTACAGCCACCACGTGTTCTTGTATCCTGAACACCCCATCACGAACTACAGCCACCACGTGTCCTTGTATCCTGAACACCCCGTCACTAACTACAGCCACCACGTGTTCTTGTATCCTGAACACCCAGTCACTAACTACAGCCACCACGTGTTCTTGCATCCTGAACACCCAGTCACGAACTACAGCCACCACGTGTTCTTGCATCCTGAACACCCAGTCACGAACTACAGCCACAACGTTTTCTTGCCACCTGAACAACCAGTCACTAACTACAGCCACTACGTGTTCTTGCCACCTGAGCACTCAGTCACTAACTACAACCACCACGTGTTCTTGCCACCTGAACACCCAGTCAAGAACTACAGCCACCACGTGTTCTTGTATCCTGAACACCCAGTCACTAACTACAGCCACCACGTGTTCTTGTATCCTGAACACCCCGTCACTAACTACAGCCACCACGTGTTCTTGTATCCTGAACACCCAGTCACTAACTACAGCCACCACGTGTTCTTGTATCCTGAACACCCAGTCACTAACTACAGCCACCACGTGTTCTTGTATCCTGAACACCCAGTCACGAACTACAGCCACCACGTGTTCTTGTATCCTGAACACCCAGTCACTAACTACAGCCACCACGTGTTCTTGTATCCTGAACACCCCGTCACTAACTACAGCCACCACGTGTTCTTGTATCCTGAACACCCAGTCACTAACTACAGCCACCACGTGTTCTTGTATCCTGAACACCCAGTCACGAACTACAGCCACCACGTGTTCTTGTATCCTGAACACCCAGTCACTAACTACAGCCACCACGTGTTCTTGTATCCTGAACACCCAGTCACTAACTACAGCCACCACGTGTTCTTGCATCCTGAACACCCCGTCACGAACTACAGCCACCACGTGTTCTTGTATCCTGAACACCCAGTCACTAACTACAGCCACCACGTGTTCTTGCATCCTGAACACCCCGTCACGAACTACAGCCACCACGTGTTCTTGTATCCTGAACACCCAGTCACTAACTACAGCCACCACGTGTTCTTGTATCCTGAACACCCAGTCACTAACTACAGCCACCACGTGTTCTTGTATCCTGAACACCCAGTCACTAACTACAGCCACCACGTGTTCTTGTATCCTGAACACCCCGTCACCAACTACAGCCACCACGTGTTCTTGCATCCTGAACACCCAGTCACGAACTACAGCCACCACGTGTTCTTGTATCCTGAACACCCAGTCACGAACTACAGCCACCACGTGTTCTTGTATCCTGAACACCCAGTCACTAACTACAGCCACCACGTGTTCTTGTATCCTGAACACCCAGTCACTAACTACAGCCACCACGTGTTCTTGTATCCTGAACACCCAGTCACTAACTACAGCCACCACGTGTTCTTGTATCCTGAACACCCAGTCACGAACTACAGCCACCACGTGTTCTTGTATCCTGAACACCCAGTCACTAACTACAGCCACCACGTGTTCTTGTATCCTGAACACCCCGTCACGAACTACAGCCACCACGTGTTCTTGTATCCTGAACACCCAGTCACTAACTACAGCCACCACGTGTTCTTGTATCCTGAACACCCCGTCACGAACTACAGCCACCACGTGTTCTTGTATCCTGAACACCCCGTCACTAACTACAGCCACCACGTGTTCTTTCCACCTGAACACCCAGTCACTAACTACAGCCACCACGTGTTCTTGCATCCTGAACACCCAGTCACTAACTACAGCCACCACGTGTTCTTGTATCCTGAACACCCAGTCACGAACTACAGCCACCACGTGTTCTTGTATCCTGAACACCCAGTCACTAACTACAGCCACCACGTGTTCTTGTATCCTGAACACCCCGTCACGAACTACAGCCACCACGTGTTCTTGTATCCTGAACACCCAGTCACGAACTACAGCCACCACGTGTTCTTGTATCCTGAACACCCAGTCACTAACTACAGCCACCACGTGTTCTTGTATCCTGAACACCCAGTCACTAACTACAGCCACCACGTGTTCTTGTATCCTGAACACCCCGTCACTAACTACAGCCACCACGTGTTCTTTCCACCTGAACACCCAGTCACTAACTACAGCCACCACGTGTTCTTGTATCCTGAACACCCAGTCACTAACTACAGCCACCACGTGTTCTTGTATCCTGAACACCCAGTCACGAACTACAGCCACCACGTGTTCTTGTATCCTGAACACCCAGTCACTAACTACAGCCACCACGTGTTCTTGTATCCTGAACACCCCGTCACGAACTACAGCCACCACGTGTTCTTGTATCCTGAACACCCAGTCACGAACTACAGCCACCACGTGTTCTTGTATCCTGAACACCCAGTCACTAACTACAGCCACCACGTGTTCTTGTATCCTGAACACCCAGTCACTAACTACAGCCACCACGTGTTCTTGTATCCTGAACACCCAGTCACTAACTACAGCCACCACGTGTTCTTGTATCCTGAACACCCAGTCACTAACTACAGCCACCACGTGTTCTTGTATCCTGAACACCCAGTCACGAACTACAGCCACCACGTGTCCTTGTATCCTGAACACCCCGTCACGAACTACAGCCACCACGTGTTCTTGTATCCTGAACACCCAGTCACTAACTACAGCCACCACGTGTTCTTGTATCCTGAACACCCCATCACGAACTACAGCCACCACGTGTCCTTGTATCCTGAACACCCCGTCACTAACTACAGCCACCACGTGTTCTTGTATCCTGAACACCCAGTCACTAACTACAGCCACCACGTGTTCTTGTATCCTGAACACCCCGTCACTAACTACAGCCACCACGTGTTCTTTCCACCTGAACACCCAGTCACTAACTACAGCCACCACGTGTTCTTGCATCCTGAACACCCAGTCACTAACTACAGCCACCACGTGTTCTTGTATCCTGAACACCCAGTCACGAACTACAGCCACCACGTGTTCTTGTATCCTGAAAACCCAGTCACTAACTACAGCCACCACGTGTTCTTGTATCCTGAACACCCCGTCACGAACTACAGCCACCACGTGTTCTTGTATCCTGAACACCCAGTCACGAACTACAGCCACCACGTGTTCTTGTATCCTGAACACCCAGTCACTAACTACAGCCACCACGTGTTCTTGTATCCTGAACACCCAGTCACTAACTACAGCCACCACGTGTTCTTGTATCCTGAACACCCAGTCACTAACTACAGCCACCACGTGTTCTTGTATCCTGAACACCCAGTCACTAACTACAGCCACCACGTGTTCTTGTATCCTGAACACCCAGTCACGAACTACAGCCACCACGTGTTCTTGCATCCTGAACACCCCGTCACGAACTACAGCCACCACGTGTTCTTGTATCCTGAACACCCAGTCACTAACTACAGCCACCACGTGTTCTTGTATCCTGAACACCCCATCACGAACTACAGCCACCACGTGTTCTTGTATCCTGAACACCCCGTCACTAACTACAGCCACCACGTGTTCTTGTATACTGAACACCCAGTCACTAACTACAGCCACCACGTGTTCTTGTATCCTGAACACCCCGTCACGAAATAAAGCCACCATGTATTTTTGTATCCTGAACACCCCGTCACTAACTACAGCCACCACGTGTTCTTGTATCCTGAACACCCAGTCACTAACTACAGCCACCACGTGTTCTTGTATCCTGAACACCCAGTCACTAACTACAGCCACCACGTGTTCTTGTATCCTGAACACCCAGTCACGAACTACAGCCACCACGTGTTCTTGTATCCTGAACACCCCGTCACTAACTACAGCCACCACGTGTTCTTGTATCCTGAACACCCAGTCACTAACTACAGCCACCACGTGTTCTTGTATCCTGAACACCCAGTCACGAACTACAGCCACCACGTGTTCTTGTATCCTGAACACCCAGTCACTAACTACAGCCACCACGTGTTCTTGTATCCTGAACACCCCGTCACGAACTACAGCCACCACGTGTTCTTGTATCCTGAAGACCCAGTCACGAACTACAGCCACCACGTGTTCTTGTATCCTGAACACCCAGTCACTAACTACAGCCACCACGTGTACTTGTATCCTGAACACCCAGTCACTAACTACAGCCACCACGTGTTCTTGTATCCTGAACACCCAGTCACGAACTACAGCCACCACGTGTTCTTGTATCCTGAACACCCCGTCACTAACTACAGCCACCACGTGTTCTTGTATCCTGAACACCCCGTCACTAACTACAGCCACCACGTGTTCTTTCCACCTGAACACCCAGTCACTAACTACAGCCACCACGTGTTCTTGCATCCTGAACACCCAGTCACTAACTACAGCCACCACGTGTTCTTGTATCCTGAACACCCAGTCACGAACTACAGCCACCACGTGTTCTTGTATCCTGAACACCCAGTCACTAACTACAGCCACCACGTGTTCTTGTATCCTGAACACCCAGTCACTAACTACAGCCACCACGTGTTCTTGTATCCTGAACACCCAGTCACGAACTACAGCCACCACGTGTTCTTGTATCCTGAACACCCAGTCACTAACTACAGCCACCACGTGTACTTGTATCCTGAACACCCAGTCACTAACTACAGCCACCACGTGTTCTTGTATCCTGAACACCCAGTCACTAACTACAGCCACCACGTGTTCTTGTATCCTGAACACCCAGTCACTAACTACACCCACCACGTGTTCTTGTATCCTGAACACCCAGTCAAGAACTACAGCCACCACGTGTCCTTGTATCCTGAACACCCTGTCACGAACTACAGCCACCACGTGTTCTTGTATCCTGAACACCCCGTCACGAACTACAGCCACCACGTGTTCTTGTATCCTGAACACCCCGTCACTAACTACAGCCACCACGTGTTCTTTCCACCTGAACACCCAGTCACTAACTACAGCCACCACGTGTTCTTGTATCCTGAACACCCAGTCACGAACTACAGCCACCACGTGTTCTTGTATCCTGAAAACCCAGTCACTAACTACAGCCACCACGTGTTCTTGTATCCTGAACACCCCGTCACGAACTACAGCCACCACGTGTTCTTGTATCCTGAAGACCCAGTCACGAACTACAGCCACCACGTGTTCTTGTATCCTGAACACCCAGTCACTAACTACAGCCACCACGTGTACTTGTATCCTGAACACCCAGTCACTAACTACAGCCACCACGTGTTCTTGTATCCTGAACACCCAGTCACTAACTACAGCCACCACGTGTTCTTGTATCCTGAACACCCAGTCACTAACTACACCCACCACGTGTTCTTGTATCCTGAACACCCAGTCACGAACTACAGCCACCACGTGTCCTTGTATCCTGAACACCCCGTCACGAACTACAGCCACCACGTGTTCTTGTATCCTGAACACCCAGTCACTAACTACAGCCACCACGTGTTCTTGTATCCTGAACACCCCATCACGAACTACAGCCACCACGTGTCCTTGTATCCTGAACACCCCGTCACTAACTACAGCCACCACGTGTTCTTGTATCCTGAACACCCAGTCACGAACTACAGCCACCACGTGTTCTTGTATGCTGAACATCCCGTCACTAACTACAGCCACCACGTGTTCTTCTATCCTGAACACCCAGTCACGAACTACAGCCACCACGTGTTCTTGTATCCTGAACACCCAGTCACTAACTACAGCCACCACGTGTTCTTGTATCCTGAACACCCAGTCACTAACTACAGCCACCACGTGTTCTTGTATCCTGAACACCCAGTCACGAACTACAGCCACCACGTGTTCTTGTATCCTGAACACCCCGTCACTAACTACAGCCACCACGTGTTCTTGTATCCTGAACACCCAGTCAGGAACTACAGCCACCACGTGTTCTTGTATCCTGAACACCCAGTCACTTACTACAGCCACCACGTGTTCTTGTATCCTGAACACCCCGTCACCAATAACAGCCACCACGTGTTCTTTCCACCTGAACACCCAGTCACTAACTACAGTCACCACGTGTTCTTGCATCCTGAACACCCAGTCACTAACTACAGCCACCACGTGTTCTTGTATCCTGAACACCCAGTCACGAACTACAGCCACCACGTGTTCTTGTATCCTGAACACCCAGTCACTAACTACAGCCACCACGTGTTCTTGTATCCTGAACACCCCGTCACGAACTACAGCCACCACGTGTTCTTGTATCCTGAAGACCCAGTTACGAACTACAGCCACCACGTGTTCTTGTATCCTGAACACCCAGTCACTAACTACAGCCACCACGTGTACTTGTATCCTGAACACCCAGTCACTAACTACAGCCACCACGTGTTCTTGTATCCTGAACACCCAGTCACTAAATACAGCCACCACGTGTTCTTGTATCCTGAACACCCAGTCACTAACTACACCCACCACGTGTTCTTGTATCCTGAACACCCAGTCACGAACTACAGCCACCACGTGTCCTTGTATCCTGAACACCCCGTCACTAACTACAGCCACCACGTGTTCTTGTATCCTGAACACCCAGTCACTAACTACAGCCACCACGTGTTCTTGTATCCTGAACACCCAGTCACGAACTACAGCCACCACGTGTTCTTGTATCCTGAATACCCCGTCACTAACTACAGCCACCACGTGTTCTTGCCACCTGAACACCCAGTCACGAACTACAGCCACCACGTGTTCTTGTATCCTGAACACCCAGTCACTAACTACAGCCACCACGTGTTCTTGTATCCTGAACATCCAGTCACTAACTACAGCCACCACGTGTTCTTGTATCCTGAACACCCCGTCACGAACTACAGCCACCACGTGTTCTTGTATCCTGAACACCCAGTCACGAACTACAGCCACCACGTGTTCTTGTATCCTGAACACCCAGTCACTAACTACAGCCACCACGTGTTCTTGTATCCTGAACACCCAGTCACTAAATACAGCCACCACGTGTTCTTGTATCCTGAACACCCAGTCACTAACTACACCCACCACGTGTTCTTGTATCCTGAACACCCAGTCACGAACTACAGCCACCACGTGTCCTTGTATCCTGAACACCCCGTCACTAACTACAGCCACCACGTGTTCTTGTATCCTGAACACCCCGTCACTAACTACAGCCACCACGTGTTCTTTCCACCTGAACACCCAGTCACTAACTACAGCCACCACGTGTTCTTGTATCCTGAAAACCCAGTCACTAACTACAGCCACCACGTGTTCTTGTATCCTGAACACCCAGTCACGAACTACAGCCACCACGTGTTCTTGTATCCTGAACACCCAGTCACTAACTACAGCCACCACGTGTTCTTGTATCCTGAACACCCAGTCACTAACTACAGCCACCACGTGTTCTTGTATCCTGAACACCCAGTCACTAACTACAGCCACCACGTGTTCTTGTATCCTGAACACCCAGTCACTAACTACAGCCACCACGTGTTCTTGTATCCTGAACACCCAGTCACGAACTACAGCCACCACGTGTTCTTGTATCCTGAACACCCCGTCACGAACTACAGCCACCACGTGTTCTTGTATCCTGAACACCCCGTCACTAACTACAGCCACCACGTGTTCTTGTATCCTGAACACCCCGTCACTAACTACAGCCACCACGTGTTCTTTCCACCTGAACACCCAGTCACTAACTACAGCCACCACGTGTTCTTGTATCCTGAACACCCAGTCACGAACTACAGCCACCACGTGTTCTTGTATCCTGAAAACCCAGTCACTAACTACAGCCACCACGTGTTCTTGTATCCTGAACACCCCGTCACGAACTACAGCCACCACGTGTTCTTGTATCCTGAACACCCAGTCACGAACTACAGCCACCACGTGTTCTTGTATCCTGAACACCCAGTCACTAACTACAGCCACCACGTGTACTTGTATCCTGAACACCCAGTCACTAACTACAGCCACCACGTGTTCTTGTATCCTGAACACCCAGTCACTAACTACAGCCACCACGTGTTCTTGTATCCTGAACACCCAGTCACTAACTACAGCCACCACGTGTTCTTGTATCCTGAACACCCAGTCACGAACTACAGCCACCACGTGTCCTTGTATCCTGAACACCCCGTCACGAACTACAGCCACCACGTGTTCTTGTATCCTGAACACCCAGTCACTAACTACAGCCACCACGTGTTCTTGTATCCTGAACACCCCATCACGAACTACAGCCACCACGTGTCCTTGTATCCTGAACACCCCGTCACTAACTACAGCCACCACGTGTTCTTGTATCCTGAACACCCAGTCACGAACTACAGCCACCACGTGTTCTTGTATCCTGAATACCCCGTCACTAACTACAGCCACCACGTGTTCTTGCCACCTGAACACCCAGTCACGAACTACAGCCACCACGTGTTCTTGTATCCTGAACACCCAGTCACTAACTACAGCCACCACGTGTTCTTGTATCCTGAACACCCAGTCACTAACTACAGCCACCACGTGTTCTTGTATCCTGAACACCCCGTCACGAACTACAGCCACCACGTGTTCTTGTATCCTGAACACCCAGTCACTAACTACAGCCACCACGTGTTCTTGTATCCTGAACACCCAGTCACTAACTACAGCCACCACGTGTTCTTGTATCCTGAACACCCAGTCACTAACTACAGCCACCACGTGTTCTTGTATCCTGAACACCCAGTCACTAACTACAGCCACCACGTGTTCTTGTATCCTGAACACCCAGTCACTAACTACAGCCACCACGTGTTCTTGTATCCTGAACACCCAGTCACTAACTACAGCCACCACGTGTTCTTGTATCCTGAACACCCAGTCACTAACTACAGCCACCACGTGTTCTTGTATCCTGAACACCCAGTCACTAACTACAGCCACCACGTGTTCTTGTATCCTGAACACCCAGTCACTAACTACAGCCACCACGTGTTCTTGTATCCTGAACACCCAGTCACTAACTACAGCCACCACGTGTTCTTGTATCCTGAACACCCAGTCAAGAACTACAGCCACCACGTGTCCTTGTATCCTGAACACCCTGTCACGAACTACAGCCACCACGTGTTCTTGTATCCTGAACACCCCGTCACGAACTACAGCCACCACGTGTTCTTGTATCCTGAACACCCCGTCACTAACTACAGCCACCACGTGTTCTTTCCACCTGAACACCCAGTCACTAACTACAGCCACCACGTGTTCTTGTATCCTGAACACCCAGTCACGAACTACAGCCACCACGTGTTCTTGTATCCTGAACACCCAGTCACTAACTACAGCCACCACGTGTTCTTGTATCCTGAACACCCCGTCACGAACTACAGCCACCACGTGTTCTTGTATCCTGAACACCCAGTCACGAACTACAGCCACCACGTGTTCTTGTATCCTGAACACCCAGTCACTAACTACAGCCACCACGTGTACTTGTATCCTGAACACCCAGTCACTAACTACAGCCACCACGTGTTCTTGTATCCTGAACACCCAGTCACTAACTACAGCCACCACGTGTTCTTGTATCCTGAACACCCAGTCACTAACTACAGCCACCACGTGTTCTTGTATCCTGAACACCCAGTCACGAACTACAGCCACCACGTGTCCTTGTATCCTGAACACCCCGTCACGAACTACAGCCACCACGTGTTCTTGTATCCTGAACACCCAGTCACTAACTACAGCCACCACGTGTTCTTGTATCCTGAACACCCCATCACGAACTACAGCCACCACGTGTTCTTGTATCCTGAACACCCCGTCACTAACTACAGCCACCACGTGTTCTTGTATCCTGAACACCCAGTCACGAACTACAGCCACCACGTGTTCTTGTATCCTGAACACCCCGTCACTAACTACAGCCACCACGTGTTCTTGTATCCTGAACACCCAGTCACGAACTACAGCCACCACGTGTTCTTGTATCCTGAACACCCAGTCACTAACTACAGCCACCACGTGTTCTTGTATCCTGAACACCCCGTCACGAACTACAGCCACCACGTGTTCTTGTATCCTGAACACCCAGTCACTAACTACAGCCACCACGTGTTCTTGTATCCTGAACACCCCATCACGAACTACAGCCACCACGTGTTCTTGTATCCTGAACACCCCGTCACTAACTACAGCCACCACGTGTTCTTGTATCCTGAACACCCAGTCACTAAATACAGCCACCACGTGTTCTTGTATCCTGAACACCCCGTCACGAAATAAAGCCACCATGTATTTTTGTATCCTGAACACCCCGTCACTAACTACAGCCACCACGTGTTCTTTCCACCTGAACACCCAGTCACTAACTACAGCCACCACGTGTTCTTGCATCCTGAACACCCAGTCACTAACTACAGCCACCACGTGTTCTTGTATCCTGAACACCCAGTCATGAACTACAGCCACCACGTGTTCTTGTATCCTGAACACCCAGTCACGAACTACAGCCACCACGTGTTCTTGTATCCTGAACACCCAGTCACTAACTACAGCCACCACGTGTTCTTGTATCCTGAACACCCAGTCACTAACTACAGCCACCACGTGTTCTTGTATCCTGAACACCCAGTCACTAACTACAGCCACCACGTGTTCTTGTATCCTGAACACCCAGTCACGAACTACAGCCACCACGTGTCCTTGTATCCTGAACACCCTATCACTAACTACAGCCACCACGTGTTCTTGTATCCTGAACACCCCGTCACTAACTACAGCCACCACGTGTTCTTTCCACCTGAACACCCAGTCACGAACTACAGCCACCACGTGTTCTTGCATCCTGAACACCCAGTCACTAACTACAGCCACCACGTGTTCTTGTATCCTGAACACCCAGTCACGAACTACAGCCACCACGTGTTCTTGTATCCTGAAAACCCAGTCACTAACTACAGCCACCACGTGTTCTTGTATCCTGAACACCCCGTCACGAACTACAGCCACCACGTGTTCTTGTATCCTGAACACCCAGTCACGAACTACAGCCACCACGTGTTCTTGTATCCTGAACACCCAGTCACTAACTACAGCCACCACGTGTTCTTGTATCCTGAACACCCAGTCACTAACTACAGCCACCACGTGTTCTTGTATCCTGAACACCCAGTCACGAACTACAGCCACCACGTGTTCTTGTATGCTGAACATCCCGTCACTAACTACAGCCACCACGTGTTCTTGTATCCTGAACACCCCGTCACTAACTACAGCCACCACGTGTTCTTTATCCTGAACACCCAGTCACTAACTACAGCCACCACGTGTTCTTGTATCCTGAACACCCAGTCACTAACTACAGCCACCACGTGTTCTTGTATCCTGAACACCCAGTCACGAACTACAGCCACCACGTGTTCTTGTATCCTGAACACCCAGTCACTAACTACAGCCACCACGTGTTCTTGTATCCTGAACACCCAGTCACTAACTACAGCCACCACGTGTTCTTGTATCCTGAACACCCAGTCACGAACTACAGCCACCACGTGTTCTTGTATCCTGAACACCCAGTCACTAACTACAGCCACCACGTGTTCTTGTATCCTGAACACCCAGTCACGAACTACAGCCACCACGTGTTCTTGTATCCTGAACACCCAGTCACTAACTACACCCACCACGTGTTCTTGTATCCTGAACACCCAGTCACGAACTACAGCCACCACGTGTCCTTGTATCCTGAACACCCTGTCACGAACTACAGCCACCACGTGTTCTTGTATCCTGAACACCCCGTCACGAACTACAGCCACCACGTGTTCTTGTATCCTGAACACCCCGTCACTAACTACAGCCACCACGTGTTCTTTCCACCTGAACACCCAGTCACTAACTACAGCCACCACGTGTTCTTGTATCCTGAACACCCAGTCACGAACTACAGCCACCACGTGTTCTTGTATCCTGAACACCCAGTCACTAACTACAGCCACCACGTGTTCTTGTATCCTGAACACCCCGTCACGAACTACAGCCACCACGTGTTCTTGTATCCTGAACACCCAGTCACGAACTACAGCCACCACGTGTTCTTGTATCCTGAACACCCAGTCACTAACTACAGCCACCACGTGTTCTTGTATCCTGAACACCCAGTCACGAACTACAGCCACCACGTGTTCTTGTATCCTGAACACCCCGTCACGAACTACAGCCACCACGTGTTCTTGTATCCTGAACACCCAGTCACTAACTACAGCCACCACGTGTTCTTGTATCCTGAACACCCAGTCACGAACTACAGCCACCACGTGTCCTTGTATCCTGAACACCCCGTCACTAACTACAGCCACCACGTGTTCTTGTATCCTGAACACCCAGTCACGAACTACAGCCACCACGTGTTCTTGTATCCTGAATACCCCGTCACTAACTACAGCCACCACGTGTTCTTGCCACCTGAACACCCAGTCACGAACTACAGCCACCACGTGTTCTTGTATCCTGAACACCCAGTCACTAACTACAGCCACCACGTGTTCTTGTATCCTGAACACCCAGTCACTAACTACAGCCACCACGTGTTCTTGTATCCTGAACACCCAGTCACGAACTACAGCCACCACGTGTTCTTGTATCCTGAATACCCCGTCACTAACTACAGCCACCACGTGTTCTTGCCACCTGAACACCCAGTCACGAACTACAGCCACCACGTGTTCTTGTATCCTGAACACCCAGTCACTAACTACAGCCACCACGTGTTCTTGTATCCTGAACACCCAGTCACTAACTACAGCCACCACGTGTTCTTGTATCCTGAACACCCAGTCACTAACTACACCCACCACGTGTTCTTGTATCCTGAACACCCAGTCACGAACTACAGCCACCACGTGTCCTTGTATCCTGAACACCCCGTCACGAACTACAGCCACCACGTGTTCTTGTATCCTGAACACCCAGTCACTAACTACAGCCACCACGTGTTCTTGTATCCTGAACACCCAGTCACGAACTACAGCCACCACGTGTTCTTGTATCCTGAACACCCCGTCACTAACTACAGCCACCACGTGTTCTTGTATCCTGAACACCCCGTCACTAACTACAGCCACCACGTGTTCTTTCCACCTGAACACCCAGTCACTAACTACAGCCACCACGTGTTCTTGCATCCTGAACACCCAGTCACTAACTACAGCCACCACGTGTTCTTGTATCCTGAACACCCAGTCACGAACTACAGCCACCACGTGTTCTTGTATCCTGAAAACCCAGTCACTAACTACAGCCACCACGTGTTCTTGTATCCTGAACACCCCGTCACGAACTACAGCCACCACGTGTTCTTGTATCCTGAAGACCCAGTCACGAACTACAGCCACCACGTGTTCTTGTATCCTGAACACCCAGTCACTAACTACAGCCACCACGTGTTCTTGTATCCTGAACACCCAGTCACTAACTACAGCCACCACGTGTTCTTGTATCCTGAACACCCAGTCACGAACTACAGCCACCACGTGTTCTTGTATCCTGAACACCCCGTCACTAACTACAGCCACCACGTGTTCTTGTATCCTGAACACCCAGTCACTAACTACAGCCACCACGTGTTCTTGTATCCTGAACACCCCGTCACGAACTACAGCCACCACGTGTTCTTGTATCCTGAACACCCAGTCACTAACTACAGCCACCACGTGTTCTTGTATCCTGAACACCCAGTCACGAACTACAGCCACCACGTGTTCTTGTATCCTGAACACCCAGTCACTAACTACAGCCACCACGTGTTCTTGTATCCTGAACACCCCAGTCACTAACTACAGCCACCACGTGTTCTTGTATCCTGAACACCCAGTCACTAACTACAGCCACCACGTGTTCTTGTATCCTGAACACCCCGTCACGAACTACAGCCACCACGTGTTCTTGTATCCTGAACACCCCGTCACTAACTACAGCCACCACGTGTTCTTGTATCCTGAACACCCAGTCACTAACTACAGCCACCACGTGTTCTTGTATCCTGAACACCCAGTCACTAACTACAGCCACCACGTGTTCTTGTATCCTGAACACCCCGTCACGAACTACAGCCACCACGTGTTCTTGTATCCTGAACACCCAGTCACGAACTACAGCCACCACGTGTTCTTGTATCCTGAACACCCAGTCACTAACTACAGCCACCACGTGTTCTTGTATCCTGAACACCCAGTCACTAACTACAGCCACCACGTGTTCTTGTATCCTGAACACCCAGTCACTAACTACACCCACCACGTGTTCTTGTATCCTGAACACCCAGTCACGAACTACAGCCACCACGTGTCCTTGTATCCTGAACACCCAGTCACTAAATACAGCCACCACGTGTTCTTGTATCCTGAACACCCCATCACGAACTACAGCCACCACGTGTCCTTGTATCCTGAACACCCCGTCACTAACTACAGCCACCACGTGTTCTTGTATCCTGAACACCCAGTCACTAACTACAGCCACCACGTGTTCTTGTATCCTGAACACCCAGTCACGAACTACAGCCACCACGTGTTCTTGTATCCTGAATACCCCGTCACTAACTACAGCCACCACGTGTTCTTGCCACCTGAACACCCAGTCACGAACTACAGCCACCACGTGTTCTTGTATCCTGAACACCCAGTCACTAACTACAGCCACCACGTGTTCTTGTATCCTGAACATCCAGTCACTAACTACAGCCACCACATGTTCTTGTATCCTGAACACCCCGTCACGAACTACAGCCACCACGTGTTCTTGTATCCTGAACACCCAGTCACGAACTACAGCCACCACGTGTTCTTGTATCCTGAACACCCAGTCACTAACTACAGCCACCACGTGTTCTTGTATCCTGAACACCCAGTCACTAACTACAGCCACCACGTGTTCTTGTATCCTGAACACCCAGTCACTAACTACAGCCACCACGTGTTCTTGTATCCTGAACACCCAGTCACGAACTACAGCCACCACGTGTCCTTGTATCCTGAACACCCCGTCACTAATACAGCCACCACGTGTTCTTGTATCCTGAACACCCCGTCACTAACTACAGCCACCACGTGTTCTTTCCACCTGAACACCCAGTCACTAACTACAGCCACCACGTGTTCTTGTATCCTGAACACCCAGTCACTAACTACAGCCACCACGTGTTCTTGTATCCTGAACACCCAGTCACGAACTACAGCCACCACGTGTTCTTGTATCCTGAACACCCAGTCACTAACTACAGCCACCACGTGTTCTTGTATCCTGAACACCCAGTCACTAACTACAGCCACCACGTGTTCTTGTATCCTGAACACCCAGTCACTAACTACAGCCACCACGTGTTCTTGTATCCTGAACACCCAGTCACTAACTACACCCACCACGTGTTCTTGTATCCTGAACACCCAGTCACGAACTACAGCCACCACGTGTCCTTGTATCCTGAACACCCCGTCACGAACTACAGCCACCACGTGTCCTTGTATCCTGAACACCCCGTCACTAACTACAGCCACCACGTGTTCTTGTATCCTGAACACCCCGTCACTAACTACAGCCACCACGTGTTCTTTCCACCTGAACACCCAGTCACTAACCACAGCCACCACGTGTTCTTGTATCCTGAACACCCAGTCACGAACTACAGCCACCACGTGTTCTTGTATCCTGAAAACCCAGTCACTAACTACAGCCACCACGTGTTCTTGTATCCTGAACACCCCGTCACGAACTACAGCCACCACGTGTTCTTGTATCCTGAACACCCAGTCACGAACTACAGCCACCACGTGTTCTTGTATCCTGAACACCCAGTCACTAACTACAGCCACCACGTGTACTTGTATCCTGAACACCCAGTCACTAACTACAGCCACCACGTGTTCTTGTATCCTGAACACCCAGTCACTAACTACAGCCACCACGTGTTCTTGTATCCTGAACACCCAGTCACTAACTACACCCACCACGTGTTCTTGTATCCTGAACACCCAGTCACGAACTACAGCCACCACGTGTCCTTGTATCCTGAACACCCCGTCACGAACTACAGCCACCACGTGTTCTTGTATCCTGAACACCCAGTCACTAACTACAGCCACCACGTGTTCTTGTATCCTGAACACCCCATCACGAACTACAGCCACCACGTGTCCTTGTATCCTGAACACCCCGTCACTAACTACAGCCACCACGTGTTCTTGTATCCTGAACACCCAGTCACGAACTACAGCCACCACGTGTTCTTGTATCCTGAACACCCCGTCACTAACTACAGCCACCACGTGTTCTTGTATCCTGAACACCCAGTCACGAACTACAGCCACCACGTGTTCTTGTATCCTGAACACCCAGTCACTAACTACAGCCACCACGTGTTCTTGTATCCTGAACACCCAGTCACTAACTACAGCCACCACGTGTTCTTGTATCCTGAACACCCAGTCACTAACTACAGCCACCACGTGTTCTTGTATCCTGAACACCCAGTCACTAACTACAGCCACCACGTGTTCTTGTATCCTGAACACCCAGTCACTAACTACAGCCACCACGTGTTCTTGTATCCTGAACACCCAGTCACTAACTACAGCCACCACGTGTTCTTGTATCCTGAACACCCAGTCACTAACTACAGCCACCACGTGTTCTTGTATCCTGAACACCCAGTCACTAACTACAGCCACCACGTGTTCTTGTATCCTGAACACCCAGTCACTAACTACAGCCACCACGTGTTCTTGTATCCTGAACACCCAGTCACTAACTACAGCCACCACGTGTTCTTGTATCCTGAACACCCAGTCACTAACTACAGCCACCACGTGTTCTTGTATCCTGAACACCCAGTCACTAACTACAGCCACCACGTGTTCTTGTATCCTGAACACCCAGTCACTAACTACAGCCACCACGTGTTCTTGTATCCTGAACACCCAGTCACGAACTACAGCCACCACGTGTTCTTGTATCCTGAATACCCCGTCACTAACTACAGCCACCACGTGTTCTTGTATCCTGAACACCCAGTCACGAACTACAGCCACCACGTGTTCTTGTATGCTGAACATCCCGTCACTAACTACAGCCACCACGTGTTCTTCTATCCTGAACACCCAGTCACGAACTACAGCCACCACGTGTTCTTGTATCCTGAACACCCAGTCACTAACTACAGCCACCACGTGTTCTTGTATCCTGAACACCCAGTCACTAACTACAGCCACCACGTGTTCTTGTATCCTGAACACCCCGTCACGAACTACAGCCACCACGTGTTCTTGTATCCTGAATACCCCGTCACTAACTACAGCCACCACGTGTTCTTGCCACCTGAACACCCAGTCACGAACTACAGCCACCACGTGTTCTTGTATCCTGAACACCCAGTCACTAACTACAGCCACCACGTGTTCTTGTATCCTGAACACCCAGTCACTAACTACAGCCACCACGTGTTCTTGTATCCTGAACACCCAGTCACTAACTACAGCCACCACGTGTTCTTGTATCCTGAACACCCAGTCACTAACTACAGCCACCACGTGTTCTTGTATCCTGAACACCCCGTCACGAACTACAGCCACCACGTGTTCTTGTATCCTGAAGACCCAGTCACGAACTACAGCCACCACGTGTTCTTGTATCCTGAACACCCAGTCACTAACTACAGCCACCACGTGTTCTTGTATCCTGAACACCCAGTCACTAACTACAGCCACCACGTGTTCTTGTATCCTGAACACCCAGTCACTAACTACAGCCACCACGTGTTCTTGTATCCTGAATACCCCGTCACTAACTACAGCCACCACGTGTTCTTGTATCCTGAACACCCAGTCACGAACTACAGCCACCACGTGTTCTTGTATCCTGAACACCCAGTCACTAACTACAGCCACCACGTGTTCTTGTATCCTGAACACCCAGTCACTAACTACAGCCACCACGTGTTCTTGTATCCTGAACACCCAGTCACTAACTACAGCCACCACGTGTTCTTGTATCCTGAACACCCAGTCACTAACTACAGCCACCACGTGTTCTTGTATCCTGAACACCCAGTCACGAACTACAGCCACCACGTGTTCTTGTATCCTGAACACCCAGTCACTAACTACAGCCACCACGTGTTCTTGTATCCTGAACACCCAGTCACGAACTACAGCCACCACGTGTTCTTGTATCCTGAACACCCCGTCACTAACTACAGCCACCACGTGTTCTTGTATCCTGAACACCCAGTCACTAACTACAGCCACCACGTGTTCTTGTATCCTGAACACCCAGTCACGAACTACAGCCACCACGTGTTCTTGTATCCTGAACACCCCGTCACTAACTACAGCCACCACGTGTTCTTGTATCCTGAACACCCAGTCACTAACTACAGCCACCACGTGTTCTTGTATCCTGAACACCCAGTCACTAACTACAGCCACCACGTGTTCTTGTATCCTGAACACCCAGTCACTAACTACAGCCACCACGTGTTCTTGTATCCTGAACACCCAGTCACTAACTACAGCCACCACGTGTTCTTGTATCCTGAACACCCCGTCACTAACTACAGCCACCACGTGTTCTTGTATCCTGAACACCCAGTCACGAACTACAGCCACCACGTGTTCTTGTATCCTGAACACCCAGTCACTAACTACAGCCACCACGTGTTCTTGTATCCTGAACACCCAGTCACTAACTACAGCCACCACGTGTTCTTGTATCCTGAACACCCAGTCACTAACTACAGCCACCACGTGTTCTTGTATCCTGAACACCCAGTCACTAACTACAGCCACCACGTGTTCTTGTATCCTGAACACCCAGTCACGAACTACAGCCACCACGTGTTCTTGTATCCTGAACACCCAGTCACTAACTACAGCCACCACGTGTTCTTGTATCCTGAACACCCCGTCACGAACTACAGCCACCACGTGTTCTTGTATCCTGAACACCCCGTCACTAACTACAGCCACCACGTGTTCTTGTATCCTGAACACCCAGTCACTAACTACAGCCACCACGTGTTCTTGTATCCTGAACACCCAGTCACGAACTACAGCCACCACGTGTTCTTGTATCCTGAACACCCAGTCAGTAACTACAGCCACCACGTGTTCTTGTATCCTGAACACCCAGTCACTAACTACAGCCACCACGTGTTCTTGTATCCTGAACACCCAGTCACTAACTACAGCCACCACGTGTTCTTGTATCCTGAACACCCAGTCACTAACTACAGCCACCACGTGTCTTGTATCCTGAACACCCAGTCACTAACTACAGCCACCACGTGTTCTTGTATCCTGAACACCCAGTCACTAACTACAGCCACCACGTGTTCTTGTATCCTGAACACCCAGTCACTAACTACAGCCACCACGTGTTCTTGTATCCTGAACACCCAGTCACGAACTACAGCCACCACGTGTTCTTGTATCCTGAACACCCCGTCACGAACTACAGCCACCACGTGTTCTTGTATCCTGAACACCCAGTCACTAACTACAGCCACCACGTGTCCTTGTATCCTGAACACCCAGTCACGAACTACAGCCACCACGTGTCCTTGTATCCTGAACACCCCGTCACTAACTACAGCCACCACGTGTTCTTGTATCCTGAACACCCAGTCACGAACTACAGCCACCACGTGTTCTTGTATGCTGAACATCCCGTCACTAACTACAGCCACCACGTGTTCTTCTATCCTGAACACCCAGTCACGAACTACAGCCACCACGTGTTCTTGTATCCTGAACACCCAGTCACTAACTACAGCCACCACGTGTTCTTGTATCCTGAACACCCAGTCACTAACTACAGCCACCACGTGTTCTTGTATCCTGAACACCCAGTCACGAACTACAGCCACCACGTGTTCTTGTATCCTGAACACCCAGTCACTAACTACAGCCACCACGTGTTCTTGTATCCTGAACACCCAGTCACTAACTACAGCCACCACGTGTTCTTGTATCCTGAACACCCAGTCACTAACTACAGCCACCACGTGTTCTTGTATCCTGAACACCCCGTCACGAACTACAGCCACCACGTGTTCTTGTATCCTGAACACCCCGTCACTAACTACAGCCACCACGTGTTCTTGTATCCTGAACACCCCGTCACTAACTACAGCCACCACGTGTTCTTTCCACCTGAACACCCAGTCACTAACTACAGCCACCACGTGTTCTTGTATCCTGAACACCCAGTCACGAACTACAGCCACCACGTGTTCTTGTATCCTGAAAACCCAGTCACTAACTACAGCCACCACGTGTTCTTGTATCCTGAACACCCCGTCACGAACTACAGCCACCACGTGTTCTTGTATCCTGAACACCCAGTCACGAACTACAGCCACCACGTGTTCTTGTATCCTGAACACCCAGTCACTAACTACAGCCACCACGTGTACTTGTATCCTGAACACCCAGTCACTAACTACAGCCACCACGTGTTCTTGTATCCTGAACACCCAGTCACTAACTACAGCCACCACGTGTTCTTGTATCCTGAACACCCAGTCACTAACTACACCCACCACGTGTTCTTGTATCCTGAACACCCAGTCACGAACTACAGCCACCACGTGTCCTTGTATCCTGAACACCCCGTCACGAACTACAGCCACCACGTGTTCTTGTATCCTGAACACCCAGTCACTAACTACAGCCACCACGTGTTCTTGTATCCTGAACACCCCATCACGAACTACAGCCACCACGTGTCCTTGTATCCTGAACACCCCGTCACTAACTACAGCCACCACGTGTTCTTGTATCCTGAACACCCAGTCACGAACTACAGCCACCACGTGTTCTTGTATCCTGAATACCCCGTCACTAACTACAGCCACCACGTGTTCTTGCCACGTGTTCTTGTATCCTGAACACCCAGTCACGAACTACAGCCACCAGTGTTCTTGTATCCTGAACACCCAGTCACTAACTACAGCCACCACGTGTTCTTGTATCCTGAACACCCAGTCACTAACTACAGCCACCACGTGTTCTTGTATCCTGAACACCCCGTCACGAACTACAGCCACCACGTGTTCTTGTATCCTGAACACCCAGTCACTAACTACAGCCACCACGTGTTCTTGTATCCTGAACACCCAGTCACTAACTACAGCCACCACGTGTTCTTGTATCCTGAACACCCAGTCACTAACTACAGCCACCACGTGTTCTTGTATCCTGAACACCCAGTCACAACTACAGCCACCACGTGTTCTTGTATCCTGAACACCCAGTCACAACTACAGCCACCACGTGTCTTGTATCCTGAACACCCAGTCACTAACTACAGCCACCACGTGTTCTTGTATCCTGAACACCCAGTCACTAACTACAGCCACCACGTGTTCTTGTATCCTGAACACCCAGTCACTAACTACAGCCACCACGTGTTCTTGTATCCTGAACACCCAGTCACTAACTACAGCCACCACGTGTTCTTGTATCCTGAACACCCAGTCACGAACTACAGCCACCACGTGTCCTTGTATCCTGAACACCCCGTCACTAACTACAGCCACCACGTGTTCTTGTATCCTGAACACCCAGTCACGAACTACAGCCACCACGTGTTCTTGTATCCTGAACACCCCGTCACTAACTACAGCCACCACGTGTTCTTGTATCCTGAACACCCAGTCACGAACTACAGCCACCACGTGTTCTTGTATCCTGAACACCCAGTCACTAACTACAGCCACCACTGTTCTTGTATCCTGAACACCCAGTCACTAACTACAGCCACCACGTGTTCTTGTATCCTGAACACCCCGTCACGAACTACAGCCACCACGTGTTCTTGTATCCTGAACACCCCGTCACGAACTACAGCCACCACGTGTTCTTGTATCCTGAACACCCAGTCACGAACTACAGCCACCACGTGTTCTTGTATCCTGAACACCCAGTCACTAACTACAGCCACCACGTGTTCTTGTATCCTGAACACCCAGTCACTAACTACAGCCACCACGTGTTCTTGTATCCTGAACACCCAGTCACTAACTACAGCCACCACGTGTTCTTGTATCCTGAACACCCAGTCACTAACTACAGCCACCACGTGTTCTTGTATCCTGAACACCCCGTCACGAACTACAGCCACCACGTGTTCTTGTATCCTGAACACCCAGTCACGAACTACAGCCACCACGTGTTCTTGTATCCTGAACACCCAGTCACTAACTACAGCCACCACGTGTTCTTGTATCCTGAACACCCAGTCACTAACTACAGCCACCACGTGTTCTTTTATCCTGAACACCCAGTCACGAACTACAGCCACTACGTGTTCTTGTATGCTGAACATCCCGTCACTAACTACAGCCACCACGTGTTCTTCTATCCTGAACACCCAGTCACGAACTACAGCCACCACGTGTTCTTGTATCCTGAACACCCAGTCACTAACTACAGCCACCACGTGTTCTTGTATCCTGAACACCCAGTCACTAACTACAGCCACCACGTGTTCTTGTATCCTGAACACCCAGTCACTAACTACAGCCACCACGTGTTCTTGTATCCTGAACACCCAGTCACTAACTACAGCCACCACGTGTTCTTGTATCCTGAACACCCAGTCACGAACTACAGCCACCACGTGTTCTTGTATCCTGAACACCCAGTCACTAACTACAGCCACCACGTGTTCTTGTATCCTGAACACCCCATCACGAACTACAGCCACCACGTGTTCTTGTATCCTGAACACCCCGTCACTAACTACAGCCACCACGTGTTCTTGTATCCTGAACACCCAGTCACTAACTACAGCCACCACGTGTTCTTGTATCCTGAACACCCAGTCACGAACTACAGCCACCACGTGTTCTTGTATCCTGAAACCCGTCACTAACTACAGCCACCACGTGTTCTTGTATCCTGAACACCCAGTCACTAACTACAGCCACCACGTGTTCTTGTATCCTGAACACCCAGTCACGAACTACAGCCACCACGTGTTCTTGTATCCTGAACACCCAGTCACTAACTACAGCCACCACGTGTTCTTGTATCCTGAACACCCAGTCACTAACTACAGCCACCACGTGTTCTTGTATCCTGAACACCCAGTCACTAACTACAGCCACCACGTGTTCTTGTATCCTGAACACCCAGTCACTAACTACAGCCACCACGTGTTCTTGCATCCTGAACACCCAGTCACGAACTACAGCCACCACGTGTCCTTGTATCCTGAACACCCCGTCACGAACTACAGCCACCACGTGTTCTTGTATCCTGAACACCCAGTCACTAACTACAGCCACCACGTGTTCTTGTATCCTGAACACCCCATCACGAACTACAGCCACCACGTGTCCTTGTATCCTGAACACCCCGTCACTAACTACAGCCACCACGTGTTCTTGTATCCTGAACACCCAGTCACGAACTACAGCCACCACGTGTTCTTGTATCCTGAACACCCCGTCACTAACTACAGCCACCACGTGTTCTTCTATCCTGAACACCCAGTCACGAACTACAGCCACCACGTGTTCTTGTATCCTGAACACCCAGTCACTAACTACAGCCACCACGTGTTCTTGTATCCTGAACACCCAGTCACTAACTACAGCCACCACGTGTTCTTGTATCCTGAACACCCCGTCACGAACTACAGCCACCACGTGTTCTTGTATCCTGAACACCCCGTCACTAACTACAGCCACCACGTGTTCTTGTATCCTGAACACCCAGTCACTAACTACAGCCACCACGTGTTCTTGTATCCTGAACACCCAGTCACTAACTACAGCCACCACGTGTTCTTGTATCCTGAACACCCAGTCACTAACTACAGCCACCACGTGTTCTTCACCTGAACACCCAGTCACTAACTACAGCCACCACGTGTTCTTGTATCCTGAACACCCAGTCACTAACTACAGCCACCACGTGTTCTTGTATCCTGAACACCCCGTCACGAACTACAGCCACCACGTGTTCTTGTATCCTGAAGACCCAGTCACGAACTACAGCCACCACGTGTTCTTGTATCCTGAACACCCAGTCACTAACTACAGCCACCACGTGTACTTGTATCCTGAACACCCAGTCACTAACTACAGCCACCACGTGTTCTTGTATCCTGAACACCCAGTCACGAACTACAGCCACCACGTGTTCTTGTATGCTGAACATCCCGTCACTAACTACAGCCACCACGTGTTCTTCTATCCTGAACACCCAGTCACGAACTACAGCCACCACGTGTTCTTGTATCCTGAACACCCAGTCACTAACTACAGCCACCACGTGTTCTTGTATCCTGAACACCCAGTCACTAACTACAGCCACCACGTGTTCTTGTATCCTGAACACCCAGTCACTAACTACAGCCACCACGTGTTCTTGTATCCTGAACACCCAGTCACGAACTACAGCCACCACGTGTCCTTGTATCCTGAACACCCCGTCACGAACTACAGCCACCACGTGTTCTTGTATCCTGAACACCCCGTCACTAACTACAGCCACCACGTGTTCTTGTATCCTGAACACCCAGTCACGAACTACAGCCACCACGTGTTCTTGTATCCTGAACACCCAGTCACTAACTACAGCCACCACGTGTTCTTGTATCCTGAACACCCAGTCACTAACTACAGCCACCACGTGTTCTTGTATCCTGAACACCCAGTCACGAACTACAGCCACCACGTGTTCTTGTATCCTGAACACCCAGTCACTAACTACAGCCACCACGTGTTCTTGTATCCTGAACACCCAGTCACTAACTACAGCCACCACGTGTTCTTCTATCCTGAACACCCAGTCACGAACTACAGCCACCACGTGTTCTTGTATCCTGAACACCTCGTCACTAACTGCAGCCACCACGTGTTCTTGTATCCTGAACACCCAGTCACTAACTACAGCCACCACGTGTTCTTGTATCCTGAACACCCCATCACGAACTACAGCCACCACGTGTTCTTGTATCCTGAACACCCAGTCACTAACTACAGCCACCACGTGTTCTTGTATCCTGAACACCCAGTCACGAACTACAGCCACCACGTGTTCTTGTATCCTGAACACCCAGTCACTAACTACAGCCACCACGTGTTCTTGTATCCTGAACACCCAGTCACTAACTACAGCCACCACGTGTTCTTGTATCCTGAACACCCAGTCACGAACTACAGCCACCACGTGTCCTTGTATCCTGAACACCCCGTCACGAACTACAGCCACCACGTGTTCTTGTATCCTGAACACCCAGTCACTAACTACAGCCACCACGTGTTCTTGTATCCTGAACACCCCGTCACGAACTACAGCCACCACGTGTTCTTGTATCCTGAACACCCCGTCACTAACTACAGCCACCACGTGTTCTTGTATCCTGAACACCCCGTCACTAACTACAGCCACCACGTGTTCTTTCCACCTGAACACCCAGTCACTAACTACAGCCACCACGTGTTCTTGTATCCTGAACACCCAGTCACTAACTACAGCCACCACGTGTTCTTGTATCCTGAACACCCCGTCACGAACTACAGCCACCACGTGTTCTTGTATCCTGAACACCCAGTCACTAACTACAGCCACCACGTGTTCTTGTATCCTGAACACCCAGTCACTAACTACAGCCACCACGTGTACTTGTATCCTGAACACCCAGTCACTAACTACAGCCACCACGTGTTCTTGTATCCTGAACACCCAGTCACTAACTACAGCCACCACGTGTTCTTGTATCCTGAACACCCAGTCACGAACTACAGCCACCACGTGTTCTTGTATCCTGAACACCCAGTCACTAACTACAGCCACCACGTGTTCTTGTATCCTGAACACCCCATCACGAACTACAGCCACCACGTGTTCTTGTATCCTGAACACCCCGTCACTAACTACAGCCACCACGTGTTCTTGTATCCTGAACACCCAGTCACTAACTACAGCCACCACGTGTTCTTGTATCCTGAACACCCAGTCACGAACTACAGCCACCACGTGTTCTTGTATCCTGAATACCCCGTCACTAACTACAGCCACCACGTGTTCTTGTATCCTGAACACCCAGTCACGAACTACAGCCACCACGTGTTCTTGTATCCTGAACACCCAGTCACTAACTACAGCCACCACGTGTTCTTGTATCCTGAACACCCAGTCACTAACTACAGCCACCACGTGTTCTTGTATCCTGAACACCCCGTCACGAACTACAGCCACCACGTGTTCTTGTATCCTGAACACCCAGTCACGAACTACAGCCACCACGTGTTCTTGTATCCTGAACACCCAGTCACTAACTACAGCCACCACGTGTTCTTGTATCCTGAACACCCAGTCACTAACTACAGCCACCACGTGTTCTTGTATCCTGAACACCCAGTCACTAACTACACCCACCACGTGTTCTTGTATCCTGAACACCCAGTCACGAACTACAGCCACCACGTGTCCTTGTATCCTGAACACCCCGTCACTAACTACAGCCACCACGTGTTCTTGTATCCTGAACACCCAGTCACTAACTACAGCCACCACGTGTTCTTGTATCCTGAACACCCAGTCACTAACTACAGCCACCACGTGTTCTTGTATCCTGAACACCCCGTCACTAACTACAGCCACCACGTGTTCTTGTATCCTGAACACCCCGTCACTAACTACAGCCACCACGTGTTCTTGTATCCTGAACACCCAGTCACTAACTACAGCCACCACGTGTTCTTGTATCCTGAACACCCAGTCACTAACTACAGCCACCACGTGTTCTTGTATCCTGAACACCCCGTCACGAACTACAGCCACCACGTGTTCTTGTATCCTGAACACCCAGTCACGAACTACAGCCACCACGTGTTCTTGTATCCTGAACACCCAGTCACTAACTACAGCCACCACGTGTTCTTGTATCCTGAACACCCAGTCACTAACTACAGCCACCACGTGTTCTTGTATCCTGAACACCCAGTCACTAACTACAGCCACCACGTGTTCTTGTATCCTGAACACCCAGTCACGAACTACAGCCACCACGTGTTCTTGTATCCTGAACACCCAGTCACTAACTACAGCCACCACGTGTTCTTGTATCCTGAACACCCCGTCACGAACTACAGCCACCACGTGTTCTTGTATCCTGAACACCCCGTCACTAACTACACCCACCACGTGTTCTTGTATCCTGAACACCCAGTCACTAACTACAGCCACCACGTGTTCTTTTATCCTGAACACCCAGTCACGAACTACAGCCACTACGTGTTCTTGTATGCTGAACATCCCGTCACTAACTACAGCCACCACGTGTTCTTCTATCCTGAACACCCAGTCACGAACTACAGCCACCACGTGTTCTTGTATCCTGAACACCCAGTCACTAACTACAGCCACCACGTGTTCTTGTATCCTGAACACCCAGTCACTAACTACAGCCACCACGTGTTCTTGTATCCTGAACACCCCATCACGAACTACAGCCACCACGTATCCTTGTATCCTGAACACCCAGTCACGAACTACAGCCACCACGTGTTCTTGTATCCTGAACACCCAGTCACTAACTACAGCCACCACGTGTTCTTGTATCCTGAACACCCAGTCACTAACTACAGCCACCACGTGTTCTTGTATCCTGAACACCCAGTCACTAACTACACCCACCACGTGTTCTTGTATCCTGAACACCCAGTCACGAACTACAGCCACCACGTGTCCTTGTATCCTGAACACCCCGTCACTAATTACAGCCACCACGTGTTGTTGTATCCTGAACACCCCGTCACTAACTACAGCCACCACGTGTTCTTTCCACCTGAACACCCAGTCACTAACTACAGCCACCAAGTGTTCTTGCATCCTGAACACCCAGTCACTAACTATAGCCACCACGTATTCTTGTATCCTGAACACCCAGTCACGAACTACAGCCACCACGTGTTCTTGTATCCTGAACACCCAGTCACTAACTACAGCCACCACGTGTTCTTGTATCCTGAACACCCAGTCACTAACTACAGCCACCACGTGTTCTTGTATCCTGAACACCCAGTCACTAACTACAGCCACCACGTGTTCTTGTATCCTGAACACCCAGTCACTAACTACACCCACCACGTGTTCTTGTATCCTGAACACCCAGTCACAAACTACAGCCACCTCGTGTCCTTTTATCCTGAACACCCCGTCACGAACTACAGCCACCACGTGTCCTTGTATCCTGAACACCCCGTCACTAACTACAGCCACCACGTGTTCTTGTATCCTGAACACCCCGTCACTAACTACAGCCACCACGTGTTCTTTCCACCTGAACACCCAGTCACTAACTACAGCCACCACGTGTTCTTGTATCCTGAACACCCAGTCACGAACTACAGCCACCACGTGTTCTTGTATCCTGAAAACCCAGTCACTAACTACAGCCACCACGTGTTCTTGTATCCTGAACACCCCGTCACGAACTACAGCCACCACGTGTTCTTGTATCCTGAAGACCCAGTCACGAACTACAGCCACCACGTGTTCTTGTATCCTGAACACCCAGTCACTAACTACAGCCACCACGTGTACTTGTATCCTGAACACCCAGTCACTAAATACAGCCACCACGTGTTCTTGTATCCTGAACACCCAGTCACTAACTACAGCCACCACGTGTTCTTGTATCCTGAACACCCAGTCACTAACTACACCCACCACGTGTTCTTGTATCCTGAATACCCAGTCACGAACTACAGCCACCACGTGTCCTTGTATCCTGAACACCCCGTCACGAACTACAGCCACCACGTGTTCTTGTATCCTGAACACCCAGTCACTAACTACAGCCACCACGTGTTCTTGTATCCTGAACACCCCATCACGAACTACAGCCACCACGTGTCCTTGTATCCTGAACACCCCGTCACTAACTACAGCCACCACGTGTTCTTTTATCCTGAACACCCAGTCACGAACTACAGCCACCACGTGTTCTTGTATGCTGAACATCCCGTCACTAACTACAGCCACCACGTGTTCTTCTATCCTGAACACCCAGTCACGAACTACAGCCACCACGTGTTCTTGTATCCTGAACACCCAGTCACTAACTACAGCCACCACGTGTTCTTGTATCCTGAACACCCAGTCACTAACTACAGCCACCACGTGTTCTTGTATCCTGAACACCCCGTCACGAACTACAGCCACCACGTGTTCTTGTATCCTGAACACCCAGTCACTAACTACAGCCACCACGTGTTCTTGTATCCTGAACACCCAGTCACTAACTACAGCCACCACGTGTTCTTGTATCCTGAACACCCAGTCACTAACTACAGCCACCACGTGTTCTTGTATCCTGAACACCCAGTCACTAACTACAGCCACCACGTGTTCTTGTATCCTGAACACCCAGTCACTAACTACAGCCACCACGTGTTCTTGTATCCTGAACACCCAGTCACTAACTACAGCCACCACGTGTTCTTGTATCCTGAACACCCAGTCACTAACTACAGCCACCACGTGTTCTTGTATCCTGAACACCCAGTCACTAACTACAGCCACCACGTGTTCTTGTATCCTGAACACCCAGTCACTAACTACAGCCACCACGTGTTCTTGTATCCTGAACACCCAGTCACTAACTACACCCACCACGTGTTCTTGTATCCTGAACACCCAGTCACGAACTACAGCCACCACGTGTCCTTGTATCCTGAACACCCCGTCACTAACTACAGCCACCACGTGTTCTTGTATCCTGAACACCCAGTCACGAACTACAGCCACCACGTGTTCTTGTATCCTGAATACCCCGTCACTAACTACAGCCACCACGTGTTCTTGCCACCTGAACACCCAGTCACGAACTACAGCCACCACGTGTTCTTGTATCCTGAACACCCAGTCACTAACTACAGCCACCACGTGTTCTTGTATCCTGAACACCCAGTCACTAACTACAGCCACCACGTGTTCTTGTATCCTGAACACCCCGTCACGAACTACAGCCACCACGTGTTCTTGTATCCTGAATACCCCGTCACTAACTACAGCCACCACGTGTTCTTGCCACCTGAACACCCAGTCACGAACTACAGCCACCACGTGTTCTTGTATCCTGAACACCCAGTCACTAACTACAGCCACCACGTGTTCTTGTATCCTGAACACCCAGTCACTAACTACAGCCACCACGTGTTCTTGTATCCTGAACACCCAGTCACTAACTACAGCCACCACGTGTTCTTTCCACCTGAACACCCAGTCACTAACTACAGCCACCACGTGTTCTTGCATCCTGAACACCCAGTCACTAACTACAGCCACCACGTGTTCTTGTATCCTGAACACCCCGTCACGAACTACAGCCACCACGTGTTCTTGTATCCTGAAGACCCAGTCACGAACTACAGCCACCACGTGTTCTTGTATCCTGAACACCCAGTCACTAACTACAGCCACCACGTGTTCTTGTATCCTGAACACCCAGTCACTAACTACAGCCACCACGTGTTCTTGTATCCTGAACACCCAGTCACGAACTACAGCCACCACGTGTTCTTGTATCCTGAATACCCCGTCACTAACTACAGCCACCACGTGTTCTTGCCACCTGAACACCCAGTCACGAACTACAGCCACCACGTGTTCTTGTATCCTGAACACCCAGTCACTAACTACAGCCACCACGTGTTCTTGTATCCTGAACACCCAGTCACTAACTACAGCCACCACGTGTTCTTGTATCCTGAACACCCAGTCACTAACTACAGCCACCACGTGTTCTTGTATCCTGAACACCCCATCACGAACTACAGCCACCACGTGTCCTTGTATCCTGAACACCCCGTCACTAACTACAGCCACCACGTGTTCTTGTATCCTGAACACCCAGTCACGAACTACAGCCACCACGTGTTCTTGTATCCTGAATACCCCGTCACTAACTACAGCCACCACGTGTTCTTGCCACCTGAACACCCAGTCACGAACTACAGCCACCACGTGTTCTTGTATCCTGAACACCCAGTCACTAACTACAGCCACCACGTGTTCTTGTATCCTGAACACCCAGTCACGAACTACAGCCACCACGTGTTCTTGTATCCTGAACACCCCGTCACTAACTACAGCCACCACGTGTTCTTGTATCCTGAATACCCCGTCACTAACTACAGCCACCACGTGTTCTTGCCACCTGAACACCCAGTCACTAACTACAGCCACCACGTGTTCTTGTATCCTGAACACCCAGTCACTAACTACAGCCACCACGTGTTCTTGTATCCTGAACACCCAGTCACTAACTACAGCCACCACGTGTTCTTGTATCCTGAACACCCAGTCACTAACTACAGCCACCACGTGTTCTTGTATCCTGAACACCCAGTCACGAACTACAGCCACCACGTGTCCTTGTATCCTGAACACCCCGTCACGAACTACAGCCACCACGTGTTCTTGTATCCTGAACACCCAGTCACTAACTACAGCCACCACGTGTTCTTGTATCCTGAACACCCAGTCACGAACTACAGCCACCACGTGTTCTTGTATCCTGAACACCCCGTCACTAACTACAGCCACCACGTGTTCTTGTATCCTGAACACCCCGTCACTAACTACAGCCACCACGTGTTCTTTCCACCTGAACACCCAGTCACTAACTACAGCCACCACGTGTTCTTGTATCCTGAACACCCAGTCACTAACTACAGCCACCACGTGTTCTTGTATCCTGAACACCCAGTCACGAACTACAGCCACCACGTGTTCTTGTATCCTGAAAACCCAGTCACTAACTACAGCCACCACGTGTTCTTGTATCCTGAACACCCCGTCACGAACTACAGCCACCACGTGTTCTTGTATCCTGAACACCCAGTCACGAACTACAGCCACCACGTGTTCTTGTATCCTGAACACCCAGTCACTAACTACAGCCACCACGTGTACTTGTATCCTGAACACCCAGTCACTAACTACAGCCACCACGTGTTCTTGTATCCTGAACACCCAGTCACGAACTACAGCCACCACGTGTTCTTGTATCCTGAACACCCAGTCACTAACTACAGCCACCACGTGTTCTTGTATCCTGAACACCCAGTCACTAACTACACCCACCACGTGTTCTTGTATCCTGAACACCCAGTCACGAACTACAGCCACCACGTGTTCTTGTATCCTGAACACCCAGTCACGAACTACAGCCACCACGTGTTCTTGTATCCTGAACACCCAGTCACTAACTACAGCCACCACGTGTTCTTGTATCCTGAACACCCCGTCACGAACTACAGCCACCACGTGTCCTTGTATCCTGAACACCCCGTCACTAACTACAGCCACCACGTGTTCTTGTATCCTGAACACCCCGTCACTAACTACAGCCACCACGTGTTCTTTCCACCTGAACACCCAGTCACTAACTACAGCCACCACGTGTTCTTGCATCCTGAACACCCAGTCACTAACTACAGCCACCACGTGTTCTTGTATCCTGAACACCCCGTCACGAACTACAGCCACCACGTGTTCTTGTATCCTGAAGACCCAGTCACGAACTACAGCCACCACGTGTTCTTGTATCCTGAACACCCAGTCACTAACTACAGCCACCACGTGTACTTGTATCCTGAACACCCAGTCACTAACTACAGCCACCACGTGTTCTTGTATCCTGAACACCCAGTCACTAACTACAGCCACCACGTGTTCTTGTATCCTGAACACCCAGTCACGAACTACAGCCACCACGTGTTCTTGTATCCTGAACACCCAGTCACTAACTACAGCCACCACGTGTTCTTGTATCCTGAACACCCCGTCACGAACTACAGCCACCACGTGTTCTTGTATCCTGAACACCCCGTCACTAACTACAGCCACCACGTGTTCTTGTATCCTGAACACCCAGTCACTAACTACAGCCACCACGTGTTCTTGTATCCTGAACACCCAGTCACGAACTACAGCCACCACGTGTTCTTGTATCCTGAATACCCCGTCACTAACTACAGCCACCACGTGTTCTTGCCACCTGAACACCCAGTCACGAACTACAGCCACCACGTGTTCTTGTATCCTGAACACCCAGTCACTAACTACAGCCACCACGTGTTCTTGTATCCTGAACACCCAGTCACTAACTACAGCCACCACGTGTTCTTGTATCCTGAACACCCCGTCACGAACTACAGCCACCACGTGTTCTTGTATCCTGAACACCCCGTCACGAACTACAGCCACCACGTGTTCTTGTATCCTGAACACCCAGTCACTAACTACAGCCACCACGTGTTCTTGTATCCTGAACACCCAGTCACGAACTACAGCCACCACGTGTTCTTGTATCCTGAACACCCCGTCACTAACTACAGCCACCACGTGTTCTTGTATCCTGAACACCCAGTCACGAACTACAGCCACCACGTGTTCTTGTATCCTGAATACCCCGTCACTAACTACAGCCACCACGTGTTCTTGCCACCTGAACACCCAGTCACGAACTACAGCCACCACGTGTTCTTGTATCCTGAACACCCAGTCACTAACTACAGCCACCACGTGTTCTTGTATCCTGAACACCCAGTCACTAACTACAGCCACCACGTGTTCTTGTATCCTGAACACCCCGTCACGAACTACAGCCACCACGTGTTCTTGTATCCTGAACACCCAGTCACTAACTACAGCCACCACGTGTTCTTGTATCCTGAACACCCAGTCACTAACTACAGCCACCACGTGTTCTTGTATCCTGAACACCCAGTCACTAACTACAGCCACCACGTGTTCTTGTATCCTGAACACCCAGTCACTAACTACAGCCACCACGTGTTCTTGTATCCTGAACACCCCGTCACGAACTACAGCCACCACGTGTTCTTGTATCCTGAACACCCCGTCACTAACTACAGCCACCACGTGTTCTTGTATCCTGAACACCCAGTCACGAACTACAGCCACCACGTGTTCTTGTATCCTGAACACCCAGTCACTAACTACAGCCACCACGTGTTCTTGTATCCTGAACACCCAGTCACTAACTACAGCCACCACGTGTTCTTGTATCCTGAACACCCAGTCACTAACTACAGCCACCACGTGTTCTTGTATCCTGAACACCCAGTCACGAACTACAGCCACCACGTGTCCTTGTATCCTGAACACCCCGTCACGAACTACAGCCACCACGTGTTCTTGTATCCTGAACACCCAGTCACTAACTACAGCCACCACGTGTTCTTGTATCCTGAACACCCAGTCACGAACTACAGCCACCACGTGTTCTTGTATCCTGAACACCCCGTCACTAACTACAGCCACCACGTGTTCTTGTATCCTGAACACCCCGTCACTAACTACAGCCACCACGTGTTCTTTCCACCTGAACACCCAGTCACTAACTACAGCCACCACGTGTTCTTGCATCCTGAACACCCAGTCACTAACTACAGCCACCACGTGTTCTTGTATCCTGAACACCCAGTCACGAACTACAGCCACCACGTGTTCTTGTATCCTGAAAACCCAGTCACTAACTACAGCCACCACGTGTTCTTGTATCCTGAACACCCCGTCACGAACTACAGCCACCACGTGTTCTTGTATCCTGAAGACCCAGTCACGAACTACAGCCACCACGTGTTCTTGTATCCTGAACACCCAGTCACTAACTACAGCCACCACGTGTACTTGTATCCTGAACACCCAGTCACTAACTACAGCCACCACGTGTTCTTGTATCCTGAACACCCAGTCACGAACTACAGCCACCACGTGTTCTTGTATGCTGAACACCCCGTCACGAACTACAGCCACCACGTGTTCTTGTATCCTGAACACCCAGTCACTAACTACAGCCACCACGTGTTCTTGTATCCTGAACACCCAGTCACGAACTACAGCCACCACGTGTTCTTGTATCCTGAACACCCCGTCACTAACTACAGCCACCACGTGTTCTTGTATCCTGAACACCCAGTCACTAACTACAGCCACCACGTGTTCTTGTATCCTGAACACCCAGTCACTAACTACAGCCACCACGTGTTCTTGTATCCTGAACACCCAGTCACGAACTACAGCCACCACGTGTTCTTGTATCCTGAACACCCCGTCACGAACTACAGCCACCACGTGTTCTTGTATCCTGAACACCCAGTCACTAACTACAGCCACCACGTGTTCTTGTATCCTGAACACCCCGTCACGAACTACAGCCACCACGTGTCCTTGTATCCTGAACACCCCGTCACTAACTACAGCCACCACGTGTTCTTGTATCCTGAACACCCCGTCACTAACTACAGCCACCACGTGTTCTTTCCACCTGAACACCCAGTCACTAACTACAGCCACCACGTGTTCTTGCATCCTGAACACCCAGTCACTAACTACAGCCACCACGTGTTCTTGTATCCTGAACACCCCGTCACGAACTACAGCCACCACGTGTTCTTGTATCCTGAACACCCAGTCACGAACTACAGCCACCACGTGTTCTTGTATCCTGAACACCCAGTCACTAACTACAGCCACCACGTGTTCTTGTATCCTGAACACCCAGTCACTAACTACAGCCACCACGTGTTCTTGTATCCTGAACACCCAGTCACTAACTACAGCCACCACGTGTTCTTGTATCCTGAACACCCAGTCACGAACTACAGCCACCACGTGTTCTTGTATCCTGAACACCCAGTCACGAACTACAGCCACCACGTGTTCTTGTATCCTGAACACCCAGTCACTAACTACAGCCACCACGTGTTCTTGTATCCTGAACACCCAGTCACTAACTACAGCCACCACGTGTTCTTGTATCCTGAACACCCAGTCACGAACTACAGCCACCACGTGTTCTTGTATCCTGAACACCCCGTCACTAACTACAGCCACCACGTGTTCTTGTATCCTGAACACCCAGTCACTAACTACAGCCACCACGTGTTCTTGTATCCTGAACACCCAGTCACTAACTACAGCCACCACGTGTTCTTGTATCCTGAACACCCAGTCACTAACTACAGCCACCACGTGTTCTTGTATCCTGAACACCCCGTCACGAACTACAGCCACCACGTGTTCTTGTATCCTGAACACCCAGTCACGAACTACAGCCACCACGTGTTCTTGTATCCTGAACACCCAGTCACTAACTACAGCCACCACGTGTTCTTGTATCCTGAACACCCAGTCACTAACTACAGCCACCACGTGTTCTTGTATCCTGAACACCCAGTCACTAACTACAGCCACCACGTGTTCTTGTATCCTGAACACCCAGTCACTAACTACAGCCACCACGTGTTCTTGTATCCTGAACACCCAGTCACGAACTACAGCCACCACGTGTTCTTGCATCCTGAACACCCCGTCACGAACTACAGCCACCACGTGTTCTTGTATCCTGAACACCCAGTCACTAACTACAGCCACCACGTGTTCTTGTATCCTGAACACCCCGTCACGAACTACAGCCACCACGTGTTCTTGTATCCTGAATATCCCGTCACTAACTACAGCCACCACGTGTTCTTGCCACCTGAACACACAGTCACTAACTGCAGCCACTATGTGTTCTTGTACCCAGTACACCCAGTCACTAACTACAGCCACCACGTGTTCTTGTATCCTGAACACCCAGCCACTAACTACAGCCACCACGTGCTCTTGCCACCTGAACACCCAGTCACTAACTACAGCACCACGTGCTCTTGCACCCAGAACACCCAGTCACTAACTACAGCCACTATGTGTTCTTGCCGACATCGTACCAGAATATGTGCATTTCGAATCGGCCTCTACATCCCCCTGAGGACCTACCAATAGACAACCCCTAAGGAAACATCATAATCAACTCAAGTGATCACACTCGTACTAACTTTACTGGAGTGGTGAGATTGACTTCAAGTACAAGTAGCTAGGTAGGAAATATGAGACATCCTATTTACCTGTGATTGATCATAATTTATTTGAAGAATTAGCTATACTTGTTGAGACATGGAGCTTCAGACAAGTGACATCATCCACAATGTGGTGGTAAAACTGAGAATGCTGTCAAGTCTGCGAAGAGGCTTGTCATATTATGAGATGAAGTCTGGTTAAGAATAGCCTTTAGATCAGGTGCAACACACAAAGTAAAGAAAGGGGAATTGGACCTGAGCCGAAACTACTGGATCATAAGGCACCCCATCCGACTTAAACCTCAGTATTCTGATGAGGAGGACTCTTGTGCATTAATGGACAGGAAGCAGAGATAAGAGTATGATAACAAAAATGATAAACCACATCAGGGACTGTGCCTGCTGATAGAGTAAGAATGATGTTCCCTGGCCAATGTAACTGGGGTGCAGGAATGTATAATAGAGGGTCTGAGGAGCTATAGTGTACAGCTGATGGCTTTGGTGTACAACTCCAATGTATCACAGGAGCAGCACTGATCAACTTAATGTTGCTGAACTATCTGCTGAAGAACAATTGTGAACTGTACTGAAATGATAAACCCCAGTGGTTCTATGAGCTGTCCAGAATCTCCAAAGAAGTATATAATAACTATAATCATACAGCTGATTTAATGAGTCGCTGATTATAGACCTAGATGACAACATTAACCACAAGTCAAATGGAAGTTCCTGGGTGCAGTCTGTAAATGTTTACCTCCTGAATTTAATGCAGCAGCTTTACTTTTTAAAAAAACTAGAGTTGAAATCTCTTTTTAATAAATCTTGATTGCTTATTATAAGAGAGGAATTTATGTAACTTGTTCTGAAAATATTAAGGACTACACAAGAAAAAAAACTTATAAGTTCATGAAGAAAACTTAATCGTTGGCTTATTCCAGACCAAGTTCTAATGCACATTGCTGCATTACTTTAATAAATTGTACAAAGATGCAATCAACTTCCCAGCCATTGATCAAATTGATACCCAATGCATGAGCAGCGGAATATTCAGGATGTCCTACAACAGTGGCTAAAGAACATTTCTTAACACCTAATCTACACCTGGCTTTGTTTGTCTAAAAATAAAGGATGCAGCTAACCCTAAACAGACAGCATGATTAAGCTCGGTTCTCTGGTGCTATGAGGCAGCAGCTGTACTAGCCCTGCCCCTATGCCACCCATTATGTAAACCCCATCTCTAATCCATCCAGCTCTCTCCAGATCACGTTTCTCAGTTTCCCCTGATCGTCAGCCTAACCACAGACCTAATTGGGTTCAGACGCTGCATTCTGTCTGAGATCCCTCACACTGATTGGCCCGGACTATTTCCACTCTCCTAATCCTGGACATTAGCCTTTCTTTATCTCAGGCTCCAACCACAGCACAACCACATTGACAAGTACAAAAACGGGCAAACAAAATTTGAAACAAAGAAGCCTGTAAATGGAATGAAAACAGGCAATCATTTGAATGATCCAAATAAGCTTTTTTTTAAAAAAAACATTACTTAGTCTTACACTACAAAATTTAACAAAACACAAAATACATAGAGATATCAGTGAGAATGAAATGAAAAAAAATCCCTCTATAGATTATAATAAATCTGTGCTTCCTGGTGTATGTAAAACTGACTTAATACCAATTTTGAACCACTGTAAATGTGGAAAATTCACTTGTACTTCCAGTACGAAAGAGTACGGGGCAAGTGTGTAGAACTGTTCCTCATATTGTGGGTAGGATCTGTTGAAGAACTATGACATGGCTTCAGGTGATAATAATTCAGGATTTGTCTAACTGAATGCTTCTTATTGAGGAACTCACCGACTTCTCAAAATTTGTGTTTAAAGGGAATGATGTTCTTGGACCAAGGACACAGCTCAATGGCACTGGTACCACAGCTCCAGTAACGGGGATTTATCCCATCTGTTAGTGTTCTCCCTATGACTGGGTGGGATTCCCCTGGATACTCAGATTTCCTCCCATATCTCAAATATATGGTGGTCAGAATGTTAATTGGCCACTGTTAATTGCCCCTAATGTCTAGAACCTGGGAGCAGTTGATAGGAATGGGGTGAAAGTTGGTGGGGAATTGATTGTCCTGCTTAAACTTCTGAACTAGTTTACCCCCTTCTCTGTTTTGTGATAAATAAAAATATTACATTCTTTTTCATATCTTACTCAAAACAACCTCTCTCTAATTAGAGTCATCTGACTCTAATTTATTGATACAAAATAGTTTGTGTTATAATCTGCCTTTAACATAATAGAATGCTGCAGTGCTGCGCAGGAGGAATTATGAAGCAAAGATTAACACATAACCTCATAAGGAGAAAATAGGGCAGAGATATAACCAAATAGTTAGGTTTTAAAATAGCATCTTGAATGAAGGAAAAAGTTTGGCCCTTGTTCCAAAGCTCTTTATCAAAGGAAGTAGATTGTCTCTACCCATCTGATCAGTTGTTTACAAATTTTTGAGAGTCTCAGCCAAAACCTCACAGAACCATTTATTTTTCAGTAAATACAGGAATAGTTTATGTATTCACGTAATCTAACCCTTACAGTCTTGGTAACTTCCTGTTGGAACTGTCCTGAACTCATTTGAAGGATCTCTAAGAAGCAGTGCCCAGATTTATATGCAGTACACCAGACAGGGCCAGACCAGGGAGTTGTAGATCTGCAACAAGCTTTGTCCTATTTTATTCTAGCTGTCTACTTTAAAAACTGTTATTAATTCATTGTACTTCTTGATCAATTGTTTACCTCATTATTTTGTGCTGACAAGCTGTACATGGGGATTTCCAAATCCCTCTGTACTTTCACTGACCACAAATTACTTTTTTCAAATATTCTCAGTTGAATCTGCTTGTGAGACATCAACTGGAGACACAAGTAGTGATTTGTAATCCTCTTTAAGAGAGTTATGTTCAAGACAGGTCAGAGAAGGTTCACTGGATTGACTGCAGGAGTGAGAGAGTGATGAGGAGAGAGACCATTGTCCACTCATTGGAGCGACACACAATCTGTTGGGAGAACTCAGTGGGTCGAGCAGCATCAGCCAGAGGAAAGAAACGGTCAATGTCTGAGCTGAATGTGGAGAGGTGAGATGGCCAGCACAGAGAGGAAAAGGGAATGATAAGAAATGACTCTGAGGTGATTGGTGGACTGAGGAGAAACGTAAGATGACGGTCTAGGAAGTGAGTGGGGTAGAGGTGCAAGACTGTGCCAGGTGACTGATAGATGGGGACAAAGAGGGAGAGGAAATAAACAAAGAAAGGAATAAACAACAGATGGAGCAAGGTGTGGGGGTGAGTGGATGGGAGCGTGAAGATTGGGAGAGAGAGAAGCAGAAACCAGTGCTGGTTAGAATGGAAACCATTAGAGGAGAATGCAGAGGTGAAGAACAGCCACAGTCTCTTGTGTCTCTATTGGACCACTCATTGGAGTTTTGAAGAGAAGTGTTGATTTCAGTGAAACAATTAAGAATGACAAAGCATAACGAAGAAGACAATGGGAAGAGATATTTTCTTTGTCTGGAAACCTAGAACCAAGGTAATTGTTTCTGAATGAGGTGGTCCCATTAAAAAATGAGGTAGAGAAGAAGGTCACAAATCAATGGAATCCTCTATCCCCGAGAAAAGGCTAAGTTACTGAATATAGTCAAAGCTGAGATACATTTTGGTAATATGGAAGCAAATGGAAATTGGGAATAGGGGAAGAATGGAGCAGAGAATAGGATCAGATCTGCCACGATTTTACTGAATGGTGCAGAAGACTGAAGAAATAATACATAAAACATAGGTACAAGGAAGAGGAGGGCAGTCGTGATAGGGGACTCGATAGTAAGGGGGTCAGATAGGCGATTCTGTGGACGCAGTCCAGAGACCCGATGGTAGTTTGCCTCCCTGCTGCCAGGGTCCGGGATATTTCTGATCGTGTCCAAGATATCTTGAAGTGGGAGGGTGAGGAGCCAGAGGTCGTGGTACATATAGGTACCAATGACATAGGTAAAAAAAGGGATGAGGTCCTGAAAGGAGAACATAGGGAGCTAGGAAGGGAGTTGAGAAAAAGGACCGCAAAGGTAGTAATCTCGGGATTACTGCCTGTGCCACGCGACAGTGAGAGTAGGAATGCGATGAGGTGGAGGATAAATGCGTGGCTGAGGGATTGGAGCAGGGGGCAGGGATTCAAGTTTTTGGAGCATTGGGACCTCTTTTGGCGCAGGCGTGACCTGTACCAAAAGGACGGGTTACACTTGAATCCTAGGGGGACCAATATCCTGGCAGGGAGATTAGCAGGGGCTACTGAGGTGGCTTTAAACTAGAATGGTTGGGGGGTGGGAATCAAATTAAAGAGGCTAGGCGTGAGGAGGTTAGTTCACAACAGGGGGATGGGAACCAGTGCAGAGAGACAGAGGGGTGTAAAGTGAGGGTAGAAGCAAAAAGTACTAAGGAGAAAAGTAAAAGTGGCAGGCCGACAAATCCAGGGCAAGCATTAAAAAGGGCCACCTTTCAACATAATTGTATAAGGGCTAAGAGAGTCGTAAAAGAGCGCCTGAAGGCTTTGTATGTCAATGAAAGGAGCATTCGTAATAAGGTGGATGAATTGAAGGTGCAGATTGTTATTAATGATTATGATATAGTTGGGATCACAGAGACATGGCTCCAGGGTGATCAGGGATGGGAGCTCAACATTCAGGGATATTCAATACTCAGGAGGGATAGACATGAAGGAAGGGCAGGTGGGGTGGCATTGCTGGTTAAAGAAGAGATTAACACAATAGAAAGGAAGGACATAAGCCGGGAAGATGTGGAATCGATATGGGTAGAGCTGCGTAACACTAAGGGGCAGAAGACGCTGGTGGGAGTTGTGTACAGGCCACCTAACAGTAGTAGTGAGGTTGGAGATGGTACTAAACAGGAAATTAGAAATGTGTGCAATAAAGGAACAGCAGTTATAATGGGTGACTTCAATCTACATGTAGATTGGGTAAACCAAATTGGTAAAGGTGCTGAGGAAGAGGATTTCTTGGAATGTATGCGGGATGGTTTTTTGAACCAACATGTCGAGGAACCAACTAGAGAGCAGGCTATTCTGGACTGGGTTTTGAGCAATGAGGAAGGGTTAATTAGCGATCTTGTCGTGAGAGGCCCCTTGGGTAAGAGTGACCATAATATGGTGGAATTCTTCATTAAGATGGAGGGTGACATAGTTAATTCAGAAACAAAGGTTCTGAACTTAAAGAGGGGTAACTTTGAAGGTATGAGACGTGAATTAGCTAAGATAGATTGGCAAATAGACTGGTAAGATAGATAGGATTGACGGTGGATATGCAATGGCAAGCATTTAAAGATTGCATGGATGAACTACAACAATTGTTCATCCCAGTTTGGCAAAAGAATAAATCAAGGAAGGTAGTGCACCCATGGCTGACAAGAGAAATTAGGGATAGTATCAATTCCAAAGAAGAAGCATACAAATTAGCCAGAGAAAGTGGCTCACCTGAGGACTGGGAGAAATTCGGAGTTCAGCAGAGGAGGACAAAGGGCTTAATTAGGAAGGGGAAAAAAGATTATGAGAGAAAACTGGCAGGGAACATAAAAACGGACTGTAAAAGCTTTTATAGATATGTAGAAAGGAAAAGACTGGTAAAGACAAATGTAGGTCCCCTGCAGACAGAAACAGGTGAATTGATTATGGGGAGCAAGGACATGGCAGACCAATTGAATAATTACTTTGGTTCTGTCTTCACTAAGGAGGACATAAATAATCTTCCAGAAATAGTAGGGGACAGAGGGTCCAGTGAGATGGAGGAACTGAGCGAAATACATGTTAGTAGGGAAGTGGTGTTAGGTAAATTGAAGGGATTGAAGGCAGATAAATCCCCAGGGCCGGATGGTCTGCATCCTAGAGTGCTTAAGGAAGTAGCCCAAGAAATAGTGGATGCATTAGTGATAATTTTTCAAAACTCGTTAGATTCTGGACTAGTTCCTGAGGATTGGAGGGTGGCTAATGTAACTCCACTTTTTAAAAAAGGAGGGAGAGAGAAACCGGGGAATTATAGACTGGTTAGCCTAACGTCGGTGGTGGGGAAACTGCTGGAGTCAGTTATCAAGGATGTGATAACAGCACATTTGGAAAGCAGTGAAATGATCGGACAAAGTCAGCATGGATTTGTGAAAGGAAAATCATGTCTGACGAATCTCATAGAATTTTTTGAGGATGTAACTAGTAGAGTGGATAGGGGAGAACCAGTGGATGTGGTATATTTGGATTTTCAAAAGGCTTTTGACAAGGTCCCACACAGGAGATTAGTGTGCAAAATTAAAGCACACGGTATTGGGGGTAAGGTATTGGTGTGGGTGGAGAATTGGTTAGCAGACAGGAAGCAAAGAGTGGGAATAAACGGAACATTTTCAGAATGGCAGGCAGTGACTACTGGGGTACCGCAAGGCTCAGTGCTGGGACCCCAGTTGTTTACAATATATATTAATGACTTGGATGAGGGAATTAAATGCAGCATCTCCAAGTTTGCGGATGACACGAAGATGGGTGGCAGTGTTAGCTGTGAGGAGGATGCTAAGAGGATGCAGGGTGACTTGGATAGGTTGGGTGAGTGGGCAAATTCATGGCAGATGCAAATTAATGTGGATAAATGTGAAGTTATCCACTTTGGTGGCAAAAATAGGAAAACAGATTATTATCTGAATGGTGGCCGATTAGGAAAAGGGGAGGTGCAACGAGACCTGAGTGTCATTATACACCAGTCATTGAAAGTGGGCATGCAGGTACAGCAGGCGGTGAAAAAGGCGAATGGTATGCTGGCATTTATAGCGAGAGGATTCGAGTACAGGAGCAGGGAGGTACTACTGCAGTTGTACAAGGCCTTGGTGAGACCACACCTGGAGTATTGTGTGCAGTTTTGGTTCCCTAATCTGAGGAAAGACATCCTTGCCATAGAGGGAGTACAAAGAAGGTTCACCAGATTGATTCCTGGGATGGCAGGACTTTCATATGAAGAAAGACTGGATGAACTGGGCTTGTACTCGTTGGAATTTAGAAGATTGAGGGGGGATCTGATTGAAATGTATAAAATCCTAAAGGGATTGGACAGGCTAGATGCAGGAAGATTGTTCCCGATGTTGGGGAAGTCCAGAACGAGGGGCCACAGTTTGAGGATAGAGGGGAAGCCTTTTAGGACCGAGATTAGGAAAAACTTCTTCACACAGAGAGTGGTGAATCTGTGGAATTCTCTGCCACAGGAAACAGTTGAGGCCAGTTCATTGGCTATATTTAAGAGGGAGTTAGATATGGCCCTTGTGGCTACGGGGGTCAGGGGGTATGGAGGGAAGGCTGGGGCGGGGTTCTGAGTTGGATGATCAGCCATGATCATAATAAATGGTGGTGCAGGCTTGAAGGGCCGAATGGCCTACTCCTGCACCTATTTTCTATGTTTCTATGTTTCTACAGTACCTAATAAAAGTGGCCACTGAGTGCATGTTCATGGTCTTCTACTGCTGTAGCCCTTCCACTTCAAGGTTCAACATGATGTGTGTTCAGAGCTGCCCTTCTGCACGCCACTGTTCTAATGCATGGTTATTTGAGGTAATGTGGCTTTCCTGGCAGCTGGAGCCAGACTGGCCATTCCCCTCTGACCTCTCTAATTAGCAGGCATTTTCACCCATAGAAATTCCAGTCACTGGATGTTTTTTCATTACTCGCACCATTCTCTGTAATTGCTAGAGACTGTTGTGTGTGAAAATCCCAGGAGATTGGCAATTTCTGAGATAGTCAAAGCACACTGCCTGGCAACAACAATTAATCCATGGTCAAAATCACTTAAATCACATTTCTTCCCCATTCTGATGTCTGGTCTGAACAACAATTGAACCTCTTGACCATA